>NC_051222.1:21170193-21370193 GCF_015220715.1 Pygocentrus nattereri
TCTTTGAAAAACAAAAGCACTCAAAGGCATGCATTCTTAGGTTATAGAAGTGTGCAGTGAAACTTTAAACCCCTGGTGATTTCTGGCCATTTATGGGTTAATTTAACAAATCACCTACATAATTTCAACTGTTAGAGTTAAAACTGTGATGGAAGGCTGAGGTTTTCAATGGTTTGGGGCTGTCAATAGTTTGAAATGAATGTTTCCAAATCTGACAGGATGGCACTGAACACTTGGCAGTAAAGGGCTGCACAGATGTGAGCCATCTCACAGGTTTTGTGGATAAACTGTATTGTCTCTATCAAAACAGTCTCTGATCACTTTCATCTTTGGCAAACAGGAACCAGATCATATTCTGAACTGACAAACAAGGAATATTAATATAGATAATATTGTAACTGCTAACTTAGTTAAGCCATTAAAACAGAAACATAAAGGCTATTAGCTGTAATTACATTCATGATATCAGTGTTGAATACTCCATGTAAATGTCCCCACACTGGTAACGGTCCACCTCTGTCCCAACGAAACCACTGATCAAAACAATAACAATAAATATCAAGCAATGCTATTTGTGAACTGTAGGCTACGTTTGCTAAGCAACATAATATGGCACACACTTAGCCAGTTTGGATTGGCTGACAGCTGGCTCCACCCACTCAATCACATGTACCTGCAGCTAGTTTCTGGACTTATTAACTACAATTAGTCCAATTAGTTAATTAGTCCTTTACTCCTTGCAAGGTCTTGCAATTCTAAGCCATTTCTTTCTTTGTATCGCCTGTGTTTTGACCCTTGCTCATGTATCTGATTTCAGATTTCAGAATCAGAACTATACATTTTATAACTAGTCCCTGTGTAACGTTGAGCTTCCAGCTTAAAATGCAGCACCACTAAAGTGGACTGTGTTGTCTCAGATAATCAAAGCTAGTCAGGTGGAAAAGGCATCAGCCATGCTAATGCTATGCAGTATGTTTTTTAATATGTCTACAAATTAAGTTTCATTTGAAATGAATAACACTGTGGTATTTTGACAAAACTGAGTTGAGACTGAATGGAATTCCAGCCCGACAACAGCTGCTACAAACGTGTGGGCGGAGTGTGTTGTACAAGAAACTGCAACACCTATCGCAGATCAGTATAAAAGTGGCTGCCTCTCTCTGAGCCTTCTTTCCAAACTGCTTTTTCTCTCTTGAAGAACTTATTTCTCTGCTTTGTGGGTTTAGAGGGGATTTTTTTTCCCCTTTCTGCCTCTAGCAAAGTTGCGTAGACTGTGTGGAGCCCCACTCGCAATTTCCGCCATGCACCTGAAAGCAAATGGAGTGCTCCTGACGTTAGTCGCTCTATTGTGCAAATCCAAAATTCATTCCTTCCACTGCTTTTAAGATTCTGTTACTTCTATTTGACAAATATATAAATAAAGCTGACAATTCTATGTCAGATAATCCCCAGAATGTCCAGAGCTCTTTTTACTCTTTAAAGAGAAGTGGCAGTTAAAGGGGTCTTAAAATCTGAGCTGAGAAATATCGCTCTGACCGCTTTTCGAGGGACAGTGCAAAGTGGAGCACACTTCAGTTCTCGAGGTGAAAACAATCTTTATCGACTGAATTACATGGGAGCTTCACAGTACCCCCGAATTTCATGTGCAGGCAGTGTGTGGTGTGGTATGAAAGCTAACCCACCACTGTCTCCTTCTAAGTGACAGACAGGCAATGATTTTCTAAGCATTCCGATTCACAAGCTCATGAATAAAATAACTACAAAGTAGTTTCACTCCAACAAGCCAGGCAGTGTTTTGCATTGTTATCTTCCAATATTTTGCTCTGCTTCGAAACCTGTGACTTGTTTTATTCATTTTTTCTCTTCAATGTCACAAAGGAGCTTTTGCTGTTTGACTGTACTTCGCTAGACGCCTCTGTAATGCCTTGAGTTAGCAGAGCTGAAACCGAGTCAAAAATTCCCCATCAGCTCATTACGTCTTTTAGCCCCTTTTATTAGCTCAAGACACTTCTATTTTGGCCGTGGGACTTTTATCCGCAAGAATGCAAAGAACGGAATGGAAAGGAAGGAAAGCTCTGCAGTCTTGAGGAGCTTCTGCGAGGCTGGGTGTATCTGAAATACCAGCACTGCGTTCTTAGCTTTCCCCTAAGTTTAGCTAGCTTCCAAAACATTCATTTGATGTTAATAAAAGCTAATGTACTCTCTGTAAGGGAAGCTCTGCAATCTTGAGGAGCATTTATAATGCATAGCTCAAGAGAAATGCCAGCACTGCTTTCTTAGGGTGCCCCCAAGTTTAGTTTAGCTAGCTTCAGATACATACATTTGAGGTTTAAAAAAGCTGAGGAAATCTCTGTAATCTTGAAGAGCTTTCGCAATGCAGTATGTTTGACCTCCATCCTCCCCAAGCTTAGCTGCAGGGTTGCCAGATTGCTTCTATAGTTTCCAGTAAACAAAAAGTTCCAAACCAGCAAAAATACATGAAAAACCATCCAAAAGTACACAAACAGTCTAGGGTCAGTTTAACGTTAATATGAAATAATACAGCATTAAACAACCTGTTAGCAAATAAGCTTCTGGGTACATTAACTACTGTTATACTGCCTTTGGAAATGAGCATATAGGTTTTCACATTTCACATTCAAGATTTAGAATCTCTGTTACAAATAAGAAAAAACCTGAAATAATTTTCTTATAGTAAATAAATCATTTGATTTGTATGTGTTGTGTCTCATTTCTGTACCTTAAGAAGCTCACATAAACCATGAATGTTGTCATTAAAATATGTTTTAATGCTTTACAGATGATACGACTTATGATCTCATATTGCACGTATAATTATTCCTTATACACATTTTCAAAACTTGCTTTCCTTTATAGGCTTTGCTGAACAGACCACATACTGGTCCAACAGCAGAACTGTCAGTAAGATTGTGTGAATTGAACAAACCATGTTGGTCCGCTACTTATATCCATTGCATCAGTTGGAAACTTGGTCTGTTGATCAATGATGTCCATTGTGAATGATAAAGATGGACTGATAGGATGGGGGTTTAGGCCTGTTATTAAGTAATGCAGTTTATTAATTAAATATGTATATATATATATATATATATATATATATATATATATATATATATATATATATATATATATTTTCTCTATCTTTTTTTTTTTTTTTTTTTTTTATTGAGCCAAAATAATGACAAACCAGCCCAAATTGTATCCACCTACCAAAGGGCATTTTGCCTAAAACCAGATGTTTTAAAAAGAAGCTAACAAACTTTCAGTAAGGAATTAACTCTTGGTTGGTATATTGTAGTGGGTAACACCTCTGCCTTCTGCGCTGTGGACAGGCCCCGCCTAGGCAAGCACCCTACACTATGCCTATGAAAGTCCTTGGGCAAGATTCCTAACACCACCTTTGTGTAAAATGATCACATTGTAAGTCACTCTGGATAAGAGCGTCTGCCAAATGCCATAAAATTAACTCTGCAATTTTGAGATGTTATTGAAATGCAGAGCAATGAGTGAAATATTGGCAGTGAGATCTTAGCTTTTTAAAGTTTGGTTTAGCTAACATCGGAAGCACTCACTTGCTGTCACTTAAGAAAATCTCACCGGCTTACTACCTTTCAGTAAGGACAGCTTTGCAATCTTGGAAGTTTTTTTCATCATAACTTTATTTGAACTGGTGATATGAATTCCATTCTGGTCTAAGCTGATTTAAACTGGTCTGGTGTTGGTTTAGCTAGTCAGCCAGCATGACTACCATCCAAAATATAACATATGCAGGTGTTGCTAGTGACAAGCATAACAGCTTCCATTGCTGCATACCAGCATTCAAAACACAAAATTTTGCAGCATGGGGGCTACACAGAAGAAGTTTGGACAACTTGTGCCCAAGTTTGTGCCCATAATGCACCTTTATTTTGAAAACTGCAGCCAGAGTATAACAGAGGAAAACTGCTCTTATTTCAAAGAGGGAAATTTGCTTTTTAAACCTTTAGCACCACCATAGCCCACTACAGAATCCCACCAAAGGTTATGAATAAGGACTCAAACCAGAATGATGGTAGCTAAAACTCCCACACTACACAAAATTACCCAATGTTATAACCTGTAAATGTTAACGTCATATGCTTGAATGCAACCAAGATGCAACCTTTACTTAATATTTCAAGAACTTAATAAATAAACAAAGCATCACAGGAAGCAAAACATGCTCTGACACCACAATATGTTGGTTCTGTTGGTGACCAGCTATGCTGATCTTGCTGGTTTTCTAGCAGGGACTTCTACCATGTCTTGCCATTTCTAGACCTAACACCTAGCAGAGCTCATCCGTTATAAGCTCATGTAATTCGTTTCTCTGCCTTTTGGCTAAGATCAAGTGTAGTATCTGTTCTTATCAGTTTAATATCTGATATGTCCTCTATATGAGGACTACATATTAAATTTGTTTTTAGAACAGGGAGACAGAAGAGGGGTTTGCTCCATACACTCCACGCATCAACCTGCTATTGCAGTATGTCCAGGAGTGGTGCACCTCCTTGGTGGGCAGTCATCGATCCCCAGAGCTCACAGTACATGACTGAGGTATTGCTTGAGCAAGGCACCTAACCCCCAACTGCTCCCCGGGCACTGTGGATAGGGCTGCCAACTGCTCCGGGCAAGTGTGCTCACTGCCCCCTAGTGTGTGTACTGTCTTTGGTGTTTTACTTCATGGATGGGTTAAATGTGGAGGTGAAATTTCCCTGTTGTGGGACTAAGAAGGGTCACTTAATCTAATCTTAAACTTAATTGAAGCTGTGTTGAATTGCGTTGGTGTTTTCACAATGGGACAGGATAGAGCAGTGATCTCTGTTATTGAATATTGCATTAATTCCTGGTGCAGACAGCAGGATATGACTCAAAGGCCTGACTGGATCCCCTGTTAGCTGACTCAGAGGAAACTTGTCTCACTAACAGGCTTAGCGACTAGTGGCAGGCTGAAGACGGTGGATTAAGAAAAGGACATCCATCCATTGCCCTGAGGGTCTGTTCTACTGTAAGCTGTGCAGATCTAATAGGACTCCCCACTTTGAACTGATGAAGGCTGAAGTATTTTCTACTCTAGAGGCAAAGTATTTTCTATACTAACTACAGGAAGAAGAACAGTCTTCATGAGTCATAAGTAAATGAGAATGTACAATGATGCCAGAAAAGCAGTAATGGAAAGGCTCCAGAAGAAATGGTTGATGGTTGATACCAGACTATCACTATTGGTGTAATTAGGATAACATGACCCTGATGCAAAAAAGGCAAATATGAATATTACCACTAAAATATTAAAATAAAGCAATGTAATGTGCTTGCTAACTGACTTATGTCTCAACTCAATTGGTTGTCCAATGTATGCTAATGGCTAAATTACATTGTTATTTATGATCACAGATACCCATGAGTCATAAGTAGCAATATAAAGGGTCCAATAACTATTTTATTCATGCTACATTCCTCAGTGCGCCACTCCCTGGTTTCAACCCAACTAAAACATAATCAAGCTCTATCAAGGCATACCACTGTAATGCACAATATCATTTTCATTTAATAGCTCTAATGCACCAAATTATCACAGATAATTTAATAATTATCTGATGTGCTGAATTAATAGACTTTTTAAATGTGGAATGCAGGAGTCTCCCTCAGACTGAGAAAAGGAGATAATATGCTTTACAATAAGTAGTAAAACCAGTCTTATATCAGTGAGAAATGTAAGCTCAAGTATATTCAACAATTGAGAACATATAAATAGTTTAAAGGAGATGCTACTGGGCGGCATGGTGGCGTGGTGGGTAGCGCTGTCGCCTCACAGCGAGGAGGGCCTGGGTTTGTCCTCTGTGTGGAGTTTGCATGTTCTCCCCGTGTCTGCGTGGGTTTCCTCCGGGTTCTCCGGTTTCCTCCCACCGTCCAAAGACATGCAGTCAGGCCAATTGGACATGCTACATTGCCCCTAGGTGTGAGTGTGTGAGTGACTGTCTGTGTCTGTCTGTCTGTCTGCCCTGCGATGAACTGGCGACCTGTCCAGGGTGTATCCTGCCTTCCGCCCGAAGACTGCTGGGATATGCTCCAGCATCCCCCCGCGACCCTGATGGAGAAGCGGCTTAGAAAATGGATGGATGGATGGAAGGAGATGCTACTGGTATTGTTAAGGAGAAGTTGCAGGCCAAGGAAGTTCAGGACTGAGTTCATCATACCATAACACAGAGCAGAAATAGTTTACTCTGATTATTTAGCTATGCAGGTAAGTTTTTTCATATATGACTTAAAAAGAATGCTTCATGTGTCATATCTCTCAGCAACGTCTTTATTCTGGTTAAACATAATAACATGATGCATGTATGTCTTTGGAAAGCAACAGATGGAGGTCCAGAAATGATTGTGTTCATAGCTAAAAAACTGCTCAAGTAAAAGATCTCTTAACTTTGCAAAAAACAATCCTGCTCAAAGGGTGCTAAAGATTTGCCCCTAAATATACATACAGGCAATGCCATTAGGTTTTCACAGCTGGTACTAGTACATGAATTGCATATGAATGTTCTTGGCTTTTTGTGACCCACTTACAACACCAAGTCTACCCACCGAATTGAAATATTTGGGTAATCAATCAGCCAAGAACTGCACTGGAGTTACAAGGCTAATGGCTAACCACTAATTAGCATCATACAAAACTTAAAATAAAACTGTATGGAAATGATTTTTCACCAAAAAAATCACTCTCTGAAATTTTTCTTAGTTTAGGCCAGTTATACTTAATTCTGCGTTTCCGACCCTAAGAACTTTAACCATCTTCCATGTAGCTTACCCACTTTTTTAGAGCTGTTACAGATTACAGTCATATTATAGTGATATTAGACAACTTTAAATTGAATATGGGCTGAAGAATGGACTCTTTTACTCCCTTCTTTTACCTTCACACATTTGTCATGCATTTGAAGTGTCTGTGGTCTAAATGCATTTTCTTGATTTTGGCATATGTTCTTAAATTCTCCTTTAGAATCACTTACATATAAAATAATACTCATATATTTCATACTAAAATGCTCCTTTATCTTCATCACTACTTTCACTACGATGTGATGGGTAAGTCCTTAGTGTTTTTGTCACCCTGGACCCTCCCAGTCCTCCATGTGCTTTTGTTTTGTCTTGATCTTGTCCATGTGCTTCCTTTTTGTGTTTCTTCCCAGTCCTGCCCCCTTGTTTCCAGACCCTGTCCCTGATTGTAACCACCTGTGTTAACCACCTGTGTCAACCACCTGTGTCATAACCCTGTTGTATTTAAGCCCTGTGTTCCCTTGTTAGGCTGCTGTTCTTTGTTTGGTCTTTGTATTGTATTGTTTAGCATCGTTCTTCCAGCCTCCGTTGTGTGTTTTTCCTGTGTTCATTTTCGTCATGTCTGTCCCTTGTTCTCTTCGTGTTGGCTCGTTGACCCTGCACTGTCTAGACCCTGATATTGGATTTGCCCTTAATAAATCTTGCTTCTTTCAGCGTATGCGTCTGCCTCATCATCGCTCCTCAACGTTACAGTTTTCCTGAGTGTCCAATGGTCAGTTTCACACAGAATATAAATAGACACATGCATCCACCATCCACCACAGTGAGTGGCAGATGATGTGTATCTTGACTCATCTTCTTTGTCTCATATCTCTGGATGTGAGTCATGCACAACCTCATTATAAGAATAAATTGCATGGCTAGATACTACAGATTCAAGAAATGTTTGAACAGTGGTTCTGTCACAAAGATAGAGAAACATGTACAGAAACATCAAATTTAATGTACCCCAGAGAGTTAAAACCAAATGTCATCACAAGAAAACACATGTAACACAATGTGAATAATTACTTGTAATGTCGTATACTGGGGGGTCTTTGATCACACAATTTTTAACATATGAGACACTTTACCTTTTTTTTTCACATGGGACCACAATTTCACGTCATCATATGTTTTGTTTGTTTTGTGATTTTTGTAATGGTACATTTTTGTGTCTACAAATCACATGATTTTTCATGTAAAACATGTATTTTCATGTAAAATTAATGTTTAATTTCTGTAAGAGTTGAAGAGACAAAGTCAAAGAGTCGATTTCAAGCATTTCAGGTCAAAGAATTGTCGGGTAAGAATGGACCCTAACTCCCAAACACATTGAGGTTGGAGAATCATCGCTTTAGGAGTGGACTCCCCATCATAAGTTTGTGCAGGAATGTAGGCAAAACTCTTTTTTGTTTTACACTGGGACCACAAGGCTTAAAACCAGCAGTTAGCATTGCCCAAAAACGAAAGAAGCAAACTTCAGATACCAGACATCTCTATGGGCTGCATTTAGGGCAAAGGAAGAATGACATAAATTAGGTTTTTCTTTGTGCATTTTCCCCCAGCTGTTCACTTTTCTTACTTGGTGCAGAACTGTGAGGGTGGCTTTGAGCTCTTTAACTGGAGAGAGCTGTCAGGGAGCCACTGCTAAGACGCTGGAGAAACGCAAAACCACACGCTGTTGCTCCGCCTCCTTGCTGCAGTCATCTCTCAAAGCCCATAAAAAAAGTTTCACTCAGTCTCAGGGAAAAAAAAACCAGGGGGAAAAAAGGGCACCTGTTCATTGTTGTCATTCTATATCTGTCATGACTGCAATGCATAGAGAGTTCCTGAGAGACACGGATGGAGAGAGAAAGAGACAGAGAGAGAGACTAGCAACTGTTTTTGCCATCACATAGTCACATAAAAGTGGCAAACTTTTTTTTTTTCTTTTTCGAGAATGCCAAAAGAGCTCCCCCACTCAGCAACATTTAGAAGTAATTTCTTTATCGTGTATAGAGAGAAATATTCATCATCCCGGCCTTTCATTGTTCATTTGTCTTCGCTCGCCCCCTTTAGTTTCGGGTAGAAGGCGGGGAGTGGAAGGGTGTTATTTCAAGCCGTTGAATTATTTATCACGCGCTTTTTCGGCACCCTTTCACAGTGGCTGCCTCTGTGAGGAGGACATGATGCTCTCTTGCTTCTGTAACACACACACACAGAGAGAGAGAGAGAGAGAGAGAGAGAGAGAGAGAGACAGAGAGAGAGAGAGAGAGAGAGAAAACAACAAGGAGAGAAAAACAAAAGTGACCTTAATGACTGTGCAGATGTGCTTTGTGTCAGTGTCTCTCTGTCTCTCTCTCCTGCCATCTCAAGGTCCTAGACAGATGCTCTGGGGAATAAAATCTCAGGTGTAAGTCGGCCTAAAATGTGCCAGACTCTCCCCAATAAGCACATACAGCAGCTGAACCTCATGTTCACTACACGTCTGCCTTTTCTAAGAAAAGTGGGCAGTTAGTGAAGATAAATATTTAATGTGGCAGTTTACCAAAAAAGCTCATTTCCATAGTTTGGAAATTACCATTCTTACCTTAAAATGTAGTCAAACCACAAACCAGATTGGTAAAGTTTGCTCCTTTAGTTTTGCTCCTGGAGTTACAAGGCATTTCAACTGGCATGGGTCTCAAATGGATCTCTAGCCATCACTAATGATTAGATTTCACAAACAAAGTAGGGGCGCCACGCATATTTACCAGGGGGAGCCCTCTTCAGAGAGCACCTAATGACTTCTTTGAAATAACACATGCAACATCTGTATTTCTTTTTTATTTAATAGAATCATTGTTATTGTTATAAGTATTGCAGTACAACTCATTTTATTGCTAAGTTTTGGTTGAAAACAAAACATCTTCACTCATTGAAAAAAAATGATCCTATCTACATTTTTCCACCATCATATCTAGGTAGATAGAGCTAAGCGAGCTGTTCCCTTGGTTAGGACATTAGGAACTGGACTGAAGGCCTTACACATTAGACTAACTACCAACATAATTAGGAACTGACAGTAGAATTATCAGTCATATTTACCATGGGTGGGATCGATTTTTTGAGTAGAAACATCACTCTGGGCCTTCTGGGTGTCCTAGATACGTCACTGACTGTGAAATTGAATGGTAGTCAAACCAGTTTTCAGTCGGCTATTAGAAATGGAAAACAGCAGCGACAGCTAGTGCCAGTGTGATGAAGCACTGTGTTACTTTGTCAGTATTTTTGTCAGAAGTATTAAAAATGATAGACATTATAGGATATTTTGATAGCTCACGTCGACTTATTAGAATAACCTGCAGTATTACAATTATAAATTATATGTTGATAGTTTATATCACCTTATCAGAATATTCTAGCAGTGTTAAAATTCTAAGTAGGATATTCTGATAGCCCAACTCATCTTATCAGAGAGTAAGCAATAACATTTTCAGTACCAATATATCATTGTTGTCAGAACAAAACCTCATATCTCCAAAAGTGCAACTTCACAGGAAAAGGAAAAAATGTTCTTTCAGTGTAAGTCAATGGACCCAGACTTTTTTCTATGTCATTTTTGGTAATTTCTTTTGGTCTGTTTATCATGAAATTTATAGACCATGTAAAGAGTAACAGGTATTTTCAAATTATGTCAAAAATTGAAAAATGCCAAAAACGGAGATACAAGGTTTTGTCTTGACAGCAGCGATATGCACATATTTATAAAGTATTGTCATTATATGCTGTTACCTGCACCTCTTTCTATATTCATTATTGCATTGCCTTTTTTATCTCAGGATAGATATTTGAATATATGCCTGTAGATAGGCTTTTTGTATATTGTTATTTTTATATTGCATCACCCTTATTACTATAACTGTCCTGTGTTGTGTGATGGCTACTTGCTGCTACATTTCCTTCAGGGTCCATAAAGTATCTCTCTATCGATCTATCGATCTTTACACTTAAAGTAAGGCTGATGTAGCATTAAAAACGCAATAAAACATTCGAAAAACTAAGTTACTATGTTAAATAATGATGTTTTGCATGTGTCTTAGGACCACTCAATGGGTAGGACAAAGTATTGGAACACTGGCTCTACCTAATAAGCAACAAAAGCAGTTACTTATGGTTCCCAGCTGCCAAGGGGCTCCTTAACACATTCTTCCCCTTAACACATAACTGTACCATTACATTGTGTAAGATGCATGAGTAAGAGGAAGAAATGAACTGGTTAATCCTGTCTCCAAAAAAAATACATACCTGGAGCTGAAAAACAGAAGAAAAAGAGACCAGGAGGAGAAAAAAGCCTAAACATGAATGTATATTTCTATGGTATTAATGTTATAACATTTGGTCTGTAGTTTGACAACAAGAACTGATTGATGTGAGGTCTGTCTAACAGAGCAGCTTCGATTTAAACAGATTTTCTGAATACGGCAGCTGTCCTTCAATTTCATTATGAATAGACCAACATGGAATGAAACATCTACAGATTAATGTACATTAAAAGTTAGTGACATTTTTGACTTCTCTTGTAAAGAGACTGTATTGAAGACCTGTGTTTTTCTTTTGAGTGCTGAGTGATGCCAGAAACTACGCATTTAGGATTATTTAACTTAACACAGTTTGAGGCAAGAGTGTAATGAATTAGAAGTTACACTTTCTATGAATGTTATGTCTATAAGAACCTATAAATACATTATAATGCATTCATAAGGCATCATAAACATGGCTATAAATATTTGTAAAAATGCTTTACATGTTACAGCCATGCTTATAATGCATTATGAATTCTTAGCATAATACATTATAAGTAGTGCTCATAAGAGATTATAAGAGCTCATAAGTCATATTTGGCCACTCTAACTAAAGTGTACTGTACTAAAGCCTCTTTCAGTGTTAAGAGTGAGGCTTCAAGTTGAAGTATTTACTAAAGAATTTACTGCAACATACAAAGCACAGCACATTACAGGCTTCAAATGAGTTTAAACTAGTGCTGCTATTTATGTGTTTCATCCAATGTGGAAAGTCAATGTACACCACCATTAGCTTGGCACTAACTTAACACTGCATATCCAATAGAATGTTAGCAGAAATTAGCATTATGGTCCTGTGGTGAAGCGATGTTACAGAGTGAAAGGTTCTTGACTTTAGAACCAGTGAGGGAACAAATTACAATGACAGCACTCTACTGTTGTGCCTCTTTCTCTCCAGGCCTTCACTCCACAATAACTTCACGCTCAGTGTGATGTCAGAGGGGGTTCAGGGGAGGGGCTGATGGGTTCTTGGCTTGCTGTGATGTAATGTAACATTAAAGTGAGAGCACTGGTTAAGAAAAGTGCATTGCATAGCAAAAAGTGCATAGCAATTATTCTAGGCTGGACAGCCTGTTTGGAGCATCTGCATATTCTGGACTTTAGTCCTGAAGATGCAGCAGATCTTACAAATGCATTATAACATGTTATGAATGTGTTTATAGATGCTTAAAAATGTGTCATTCATAGAAAGTGTCGAATTAGACATGCAATTTTCACCATACTAGTAGGTAGTTGTAAGCATAGACATACTTACATAGAAGCTGTGTTGAGTTTAGCCAGGCATGTCAGCAGCACCATCATCTTGGGGATTTCACCATCACTATTGGACTGCATTCAGTATATTCAGGCAGTTTACGAAAGGGATCATCCACTTGTACTATTAAAAAAAGAACTCAGAAGGTTGGACAGTACTATATAAAAAGGGAAATGTACTGTTGTTTGTGCAGTGTTCATTTATAGATATTGCTCGTGGTTTGTACGGCAGAGAACTTGTTTGTGTAATTGTTTTTCCTCTTGTTTTGTATTAAGCTTATTTCTTTTTATAACCCAATCATTGTATCTTAGCTTGATGTGAACTGTACTTATGCTATTTTTTTTACATTGATTGTTAGTATTGGGCAAATGCCAGACCTTAATCCAAACGTCCTTTTCTATGTTTTGGGGGTCTTATCTGCATGTGCATAAAGCTTGGAAGTAATCCACACATTGATGGGTTTGCTGATGTGTGACTTGCAACCGGAGCTCGTGCTAAAATCAGTCCTATCAATCATTAATGTTAGGTGCACTTGCTACATACACTAGCCTTGTAGCTCTAGGGCAAAACTAAAGAAGCAAACCTCAGACACCAAACATGTCTTGGATGATCAACTATATTTGAGGTAAGGGGAAGACTGTGTAAACTTGAATTTCAGCTGAACTTTCACTTTAAGTACTTGGGAAGTGCCACGAGCACCTCATTGTTTTAGACGACTTTAGTCTTCAAGGCCTTTTATACGCTTGCAGAAGTAGACAATTCCCTTCTGAAAGATCTTGAAAGCAGTTGTGAGCAATTCTGAAGTTGCTGGAGCGCTGAAAGTTTAGAGAGAAGATTAGGGCAGCACTGAAAAGAAAAGCAGTGGTAGAGGGACAACCTGTTCGTTCCCATTTCCATCAGGATCCAGAATATTTCGTACAGAGGGGAGTATACCTGAGCCCTGATTTCAAAAGAGACCTGGCAAACGGGTTTGAGTGTGTGTGTGTGTGTGTGTGTGTGTGTGTGTCTGTGTCTGTGTGTGAGCATGTGTGTGCAGAATTGATTAGCCGACCATTCTCGGTAAAATATGGCCAGAACGGAGAACACAAGAGAGGGAGAGGAGAGGAGTGCATCTATGAAGTCTGTTGATATTCATATTGAGCCATAAATATTAATGACACAGTAAAGCACAGCCCTCTTTAAACTTGCAGTGTTATTATTGAGCTCCGTCTCTGCACTTGCACGCTGTAAATGACACTTTTGTTTACGGTGCACTTGCAGAGCTTCATTATGGCGTTAAATCAATGTGAACAGGTTGAACATGTTCAGAATAGAGTACATCAGAGACTAGGCTTTGGATTAATAGGTGCTTTTTCATCTACATGGCAGGTCGTTTGGTGTACATACATATACAGTATTGCCAAAATACCTCACTTCTCTACCTTCAAATAATTGTTAGAGATGATACTGATCTGATGCCCAGTATCGCTATCAGGTTGATACCAGCAGAAAGTGCAGAATCAGACAGATACTGGAGAGGAAAAGAATCGGAACCGTTTCTGTAACAAATCTAGCCTGAAATATGTCAGTTGCTTGTAGTGCAATATTGCATAAAGCAAAGTAGGTCACTTGATAACAACAGCAGCTACTTGTAGCTTAATTTTAACACATGACCACACATTACCATATGACTAATGAGCTGACAAGGTATTATATTCAGAGCAGAATTAATATTTAAACATTTTCATTCTTGCATTTGAATCCCATTATGTTCCTGAACCAGTTAGAACATTACACACCTTATACATGGGCTGTATGTACGACTAATATAATAAAATAGAAGGTTTTGAAAACTCAACATTTTCATTTATATTGAAGACCTGTTCATACACAGCCCAAAAAACTTTGTGAATTAGTAAATATCCAACAGCTTGAACTATAAGTGCTTAAAGTGGTCACAATTGGCCCTTGTCCATGTATTTGTGTTGTGTATAGATATTCCATGTGTATTTGTTTTGGTTTCCTAGTCCGGCCCCTTGTTTTCATGACTCCACCCCTGATTGTCTCCACCTGTGTTTGCACCTGTCCCTCGTTACCCTTATGTATTTAAGCCCTGTGTTTTCTCCTGTCTGGTTACTGGTCTTTGTTTGAATCTCTGTCTGTGTTTGGATGTTTATGCCTGTGTTCATTTTGTCATGTCTGTCTCTCCCGCTCTCCGTATTGGCTATTTGAACCTGGACCGTTTAGACTATGACCCTGGATTTGCCCTTAATAAATCTCACTTATCTCTGCCTCCTGGCTCCCCATCACAAAAGTGATGTTTTGTTTAACACATCTTCAACTTTAGTTTAAAATATTGGTACAAAAAATATATAAAATGTAAAATGCTACAACTTTTGCACAAGCTACATTATATGCTCTATTTTCCCCCAATATCTTACATTTAGCAAATAAACAATATGTTGGCAGAACTTACTTCTGTACTCATTTTCAAAATTATTTCCCAAAATAATTTGACCAGTGGCACAGAAATTTCTTGTGTTTGCTTTTTCCTAGTTTTGACCTTTGCTAGTCTCTTAGTATTAGAATAGGTGCACGTTCTCAACAGCATTATCAAATTCCCTGTTTAAAATGTATAGACATGCTGTTGAGCTAAAAGGTCTCTCAAACAAAATCATGTGATATAATGTGTAAAGGCACAGAGGACATTCAGTGGTTGGGATGCCATAACAAGTGCCTGCTGTCCTCCACACCACAGGCTGGGGTTTGATTTCCCACACAAGCAAGCACACCTGCCATATCAGTAAGAGTCATTGATCAAGACTCCTGATGCTACATTCACATGCCTGCCAAATGCAATACATCTAGCTGTATCTGACGATGCTTCGCAGAACCCCGTGAGGACACACAAAGTAACTGGGTAGGTTGTGACTGAATGGGTAGGAGGAATGAAGTTGCAGACTGAAGATGGACTGACTCTGAATAGTTCTTTGCAAATGGTGTGATTTATTTACACAGTGGAAACATACAAAGAAAAACTGAACAAACAAAATAAACAATGATTAAAATATTGACCTGACAAACAGCAGTACAGGTAAGTATAAGTAAGTATTAATTACTCTACAGGGGTGTTGCTGTCCTACAAGATTAAAATGGTTCATGGTTCATGAGTGAGCTCCGTCTGATCTGCCTCCCTTTTATTAGGAAACAGGCAACAGTTGAGAATCACATGTAGGTTTTCAAGTATTGCACACACACACACACACACACACACACACACACACACACACACACACACACACACACATATATATATACACGGTCTCTGGTGATGGGCAATGCATTTGCCTTATCACACCCCCACTCTCCACCCCCCCAGTCAATGTCACAACTCATAGAGGAAGTCTGCGGCGGTGTTCTGCGCACCCTTCCGATACCGCACCGGAAATGTAAGGGGCTGCAGCTACAAATACCACCTTGTTATTTTGGCATTAGTATCTTTCATCTTTGCCATCCACTACAAAGATCTGTGGTCAGTTTCAAGAACAAATTCAGTCCCCAATAGGTAATATTTGACAGATTCTAATGCCCATTTTACAGCCAAAGCCGCTTTCTCTACAGTGGAATTGGCTTAAGCTCGCTCTCAAACTCCTGCGGTAACATTGCTCCCAGTCCACACCCTGATGCATCCATTTGTATGGCAAACTGTCTGTCAAAGTCTGGGCTGTGTAAAACTGGTTCTGTGCATAAGCAGTCTTTCAAGTCCTGGAATGCTGCTTCATAATCTTCAGTCTATTTTACTTTCTGTGGTATGTTTTTCTTTACAAGGTCCACTAAAACTGCTGCTCTTTTGGAGAAGTTGGGGATAAAGCGATGGTACCAACTGGCCAGTCCTAAGAAGGATCGTACCCTTCTTTTTGTGTTTGGTGCTGGACTATTCCTTACTGCCTCCACCATGTCAACCTGTGGGCGGATGACTCCTCCCCCATGTGCGTAGCCTAGGTAGGAAACCGTACCTCTTGCCAGGTGACACTTGGCTGGATTCATTATATATGGATTCTGCCTTGCTGATTCGTTATATTACCTCACTGACATGATGCACATGCTCCTCCCAAGACTCTACAAGACATTGTAGATGATTACATCATCTATGTAAGCTGCAGCAAACTCTTTTGTACCCTTCAGTAAACTGTCCGTCAGCCTTTGGAATGTTGCAGCGGCTCCATGCAACCCAAAAGGCATTACAGAAAAATGGTATAATCCTGAAGATACACAAAAAGCTGTAAGTTCCTTAGCCTCTTTACTCAAAGGAACTTGCCAATAACCTTTGCAAAGGTCTAGTGTTGACAGGAACTTTGCTTTGCCCAGTCTTTCAATCAGCTTGTTCGCTCTCGGCATTGGATATGGATCAAAAGCTGATAAAGAGTTCAATTTAGAGAAACTGACACAAAATCTCAGTCCTCCATCCTTTTTCGGGACCAGGACCACTGGGCTGCAGCATTTGCTGGTTGAAGGTTCTATCACCCCCATTTCAAGCATAGTATCTATGTCCTTCTTCAGATCTGGGATCAGATGCGCCGGTACTCTGCAGTTGGTTTGCCAAATTGGATCACTTTTCAGCAGTCTGATGTTGTGCTGGATGTCATCTGTCCTACCAGGGTCTGCTCTGAAGAGTCCTAGAGAAATGGCTCTCTCCAGTTCCTCATGCTGTGTGTTCTTGAGGTGAGACTAATTACATGCTGAGCTGCTCTCATTGGCTGTTGGGAAGTACTGCTCTGTCATTTCTTCCTTGTCCTGAATAGCTTGAAACCACTGCTCTGAACTGTTGTGGTCTGCTTCTCTCCATGCCTTCAGTATGTTGATGTGGAATGTTTGTCTTTTTTCTCCTGTCAGGAAGAGACAACTTATAGGTCATCGGATTAACCCTTCTGAGCACCTCATAAGGCCCATGCCACTTTGCTAAAAGACTGGTATCAGATGTTGGCAGGAGAACCAGAGCTTTCTCGCCAGGCTTGAGCTCTCTGTTCCCTGCTGTGAGGTCATACCAAGTCTTTTGCCAGTGCTGTGCCTTCTTCATGTTGTCCCTCATAAACTTTGTGATCTTTGACATTTTTTCTCTCATTTTGAGGACATATGAGAGAACATTTAGCATTTACGCTGTGTCCTCGCCTTCCCAGGCATCTTTCAGGATGTCTAATGGTCCTCTCACCTCTCTACCATAGAGAAGCCAGAATGGTGAAAATCCTGTTGACTCTTATGGCACCTCTTGGTATGCAAACAGGATATATGGGAGCCATGAGTCCCAGGCTGCTCCAACCTCGGAGACAAAAAGGTGTAGCATGAACTTCAGGGTCTGGATGAATTGTTCCGTTAGCCCGTCAGTCTGAGGATGGTATAGTGTGGTTCTGATACCCCTAACACCCGGTAGTTTAAAAACATCAGTGAGCTGCCTGGACGTATAATTAGACCTCTGATCCATTAAAAATTCTTTTGGGATTCCTCCCTGTGAGATAAGTTGGATTAAGGCATTGACCATCTGCCTTGTCTTCACCTTTCTCAATGCAAGCACCTCTGGGTACCTTGTTGCATAATCACATATTACTAGGATATAGTAGTTACCCCCACAACTTCTTGGAAGAGGTCCTGCTATGTCCATGGCAATATGCAAAAATGGAACATCTACAATGGACAAGTCAATCATGGGAACCTTGCCTGCACTATTTAAAGGTGCTGTAAGTTGGCATTCAGGACATGCTTTACAATATTCTACCACATCTTGGTATTGAAGTGGCCAGTGAAACCTAGTGACTATCCTGCTTAGTGTTTTAATTGTCCCCATGTGACCTGCCCTAGGCTCTGAGTGTGCAAGTTTAAGTACTTGCTGCCTTAAGTTTTTGGGTACTACAAGCTGTTTGTACTCGCCCTTGATTCTGTTTAGAATGTTGTCTTTTAAAGTGAAGTGTTTGTCATCTTCAGCTGTGGCTTCAGTACATTGTAAAAACAAAGGTTTCAGCGTAGGGTCTTCCACTTGCTGTTTGGCTAAGTCAGATATTAACCCCTCTGCATCTAGTTCTAGTGGCTTTACATGGTCCTCTATGGGTGTACCTCTGACTTTTTCCTGCCTTCGGACAGCTTTGGATTTGCACTTTTGGTGACTTCACAAAATGGGAGTTCCTTCATTAATGCTGCACTTTCTTAACCTGTGATTTTTTTGTCCTTGCCGGGGTCATTACCATAGCTTCAGCTTTATTGTGCTTCTGGATTAAGAGATCTACCAGCACTGGTACGTCTCTTCAAGTGTTACAGCATAAGGGGCAAAGTACCCACATTCAGTAAGTATGTTTGACCGTTAACCTTAATGTTAACCTCTACCCCCACCCCCCTGTGTATGCATTTAACTCTGAGCTCTCCTTTGTATTTTAACTGTCTCTGGGAGACAGTCAGCTAGCACTAGTGTTTGTCTTGCACCAGTGTCAAGTAGTGCTTTATGCTTTATGCTGCAGGTGTGTAACATAGCTGGTTAGTACTACTCTGAAGCTTAGGGCATGTGTTAGCTTTATGACCGACTTGATTACAGTTAAAACATCTGAAAGTTTTATCTTGGCTGTGTTTAATGTTGATAGTTCTGGCTTTGTTTTGTCTTAGCTTTGCCATTAACTCTGTGTGGATGATCTAAAAACCTGGGGTTTAGAACCACTACCATAACCATCCCCAAACCAATCAGGTTCACAGCTGTACCAAGGCATGCTCAGATCTCCCACCTGGAACTTTCTTTCAGTTTATCTGGCTGCAGTGTATGCTTCTGCAAGTGTGACTGCTTGATCTGTTGATGTTGGGCTGTGTTCGATGATCCAGCTGCAGAGCTCAGGGTTCACCATCTTGAGATACTGTTCCATGATAATGGTATCTCCAATCTGCTCTTTGGTTTTTTTCACGTGGCGTCATCCATTTCTTATACAGTCCCTTCAATCTGGTGTACAATTCCCTGGGTGTTTCATCTGCTCTCACAGCACAGTCTCTGAAATGCTGCCTATAAGTTTCTTTATTAATTTCGTACTTTCTCAACACTGCATTCTTTACTTTCTGATAGTCACACGCATCCTCAGCATCCATTGCAACATAAGCTGCTCTTGTTTTCCCTTCTAACAAAGGAATCAGAAGTCCCCAGCTCTCTACAGGCCACTGTGCAGCTTGTGCTAAACGTTCAAATGTAGTCAGAAAGTGTTCGATGTCATCAGTCTCTTTCAAAGTAGGCATTCTATGAGTTTGCCATACCATTTGCACGGTAGGTCGCACCTCCTGCCACTGTTTTTGACTTGCCACTGCCATTTGTGAAGTCCTTAAAATCCTTGCTTGAGGTTGCATACTCTGCTCTTTGCTCCTCGCACTGCCCAAACTCTCTGCAAGCTGGCTTTTCTGGACTTCTCCACAAAAGTCCGAACTGATGCTGAAGTGACTTCCATCTTTGCTCTTGTTTTGCCATTTCACGATGTACGAGCTCATCTTTACTCCTCTGCTCAGTGATGAAGTCCTGGAGTAACTCACAGACTTGCTCAAGGCTCGCTGTTGTACTGCCGGCTCTCTCGTGCTCTCGTTCTGCTCCTCCGCTTGAGAGCTCATTGCCGCTTTCTTAGTAAGCATTCTTCTCCACATATGCCTCGAAGCTACACCAAATGTCCTTTTTATATACAGTTTTCTCAGTCCTTTGTCTCACCATTCGCAGTCTACATGGGCGCCGCCATGTTTGTTTTTCTGACTCACATCTTTAGTGTCGCCTTTTCTCCGTTACCATGATCACTACAGCCACCACAGTGTGAATCGCTGAGGCCGCTTTTCTGTCACTCCTTCTGTTATGAAGCGATGAGCATTGTGGGACCCAGATACCGCTGTTGTCATGATATGACGATTATCAAGGGAAATAGACACCACTGCCACCATGATATGACGATGCTTTGCCAAACTCCATGAGGAGACATAAAGTCAATGGGTAGGTTGTGACTGAATGGGTAGGAGGAATGCAGTTGCAGGCTGAAGATGGACCGACTCTGAATACTTCTTTTCAAACAGTGCGATTTATTTAAACAGTGGAAACACACAAAGAAAAACTGAACAAACACAAAATAAACAATGATTAAAATGTTGACCTGACTCAAATAGCAGATTAGGTAAGTATAAGAAGTCTTAGGCGACAAGGCCATAGGACTATACTCTCTAGCTTTGCTCTACTGCCTTTCTCCTCAGTTTCCTCGCAATCTGAGGTAAGTATCCTATCCCCCCACCTCTTATAGTGTTAGCCCCATCCCTGCATTACCTGAGCTGATCCATTCCACTCTGCAGGGGTGTTGCTGTCCCACAAGAGTGGATTAAAAACAAGGATAAATAAAAGCATAATTGATATCATAAGGCCTTAATATCCCATATTACCGGTAAAGGTGTCTAATTACATTGTGAACATTTACTACCCCGCATTTGCCAAAAACAATATATGAGTCATATATATCTTGTAAAATGAAAAGTGAATGAAATAACATGAATGCAGTGTTGATTTGAAACTATTTGGGGGAGTGGAGGTGATGTATAAATAATAAGCTAGTGGCCTACACATAACAAAAAAATCATTATTAACCACTAATGCAGACTTCAAATTAACATTCCTGTTCTGAATCAATTGATTGTGTATTTGTCCTCAATTTAATTTTCATTTCATTATTAGTTCTGATCATACTATGATTGTAGTCCCTTAATTTAAAATGGTAAATAAAATAGTTTTAAACATATTCTTAAGAGGAGTTTAAGGTTATGTAACCACAACAAGTCAAAAACCATTTGAATGCTTAATGTTTTTTAAGTTTAGAAAATGATTCTGTTGTGTGCCATTCTAATTATACTCTTACGCTACAAATGCTGCTTCAAGCCTATAATGGTCTGTTATTTTTTCTCTTGCAGTTATGTATTATTTCAACTCAGAGGTTCAGTTCAATTCAATTCAGAATACTTTATTAGTCCCAAAAAGGGAATTCATTTACAGCCTTCTTGTCCATACATGCAACTGTACATATATACACACATAAACATACTTAAAAAAAAATACAAATACCTAAATAAATCTTACATATGTCAGACACGAAAACCACATACATAGGTAAATACATAAATAAATAAATGCACGGAGACAATGAATATAACAATCATTTACACTGATCATTTAAATTTTAGGTGTGCAGGGATGTTGACATAAGGGCTCTGTGGAGTTCCTCTACACCACACTGGTCAAACCAGGGGTACAGTCATACTGGGACAGGAAAAGCTCTTCCCAAAACTGTTGCCACAAAGCTGGAAGTATGTATAAAATATCTTTTTATGCTGTAGCATTAACATCACCCTTCAAATGAACTAAGAAACCCAGAACAAACCCAGAAAAAAAAACCCAGACAATTATCCCTCCTCCACCAAACTATACTCCTGGCACTATGCATTCCATTAGGTGTCATTTCCCCTGGCGTCCACTAATAAAGCTCCAAGCAACACAATCCCACAACTACAGATTCCAGTGGTGGTGCACTTCACAGCACTCCAGTGGACACTTGACATTGCGTAAAGTGATATTAGGCTTGTGTTCAGCTGCTGCCATTGCAATTTGCACCTGGATGCTTCCATTTCACAATAATAGCTCTCACTGTTGACCAGAAATTCACAAACTGACTTATAGCAAGGGTGAAATCTTATGACAATGCCTCATTTAAAGTCACTGAGCTCTTTAGTACGATCAATTCTACTGCCAGTGTTAGATAACTCATGGCTATGCATATGATTCCATACACCTGTTAACAATGAATATGGCTGAAACACTTGAACTCAATAATTAAGAGTGCTGTCCTCATAACTTTTGGTCATATAGTATAGTTCGTTTTTTGAAACATAGACATTTTTACAGAAAACAAAAATTTAGATCATTATCGATATTGTCAAATGATCAAAGTTTAAATGTCAATATGGGAAAAACATAGCAGCATCGTGCCATCTCTGTAACATAGCCATATTTGTCAAGATGTTTCATTAGATATGAGGCTTCATAATGTTCTGTCCTCTCATCTTCACTTGCTCTTTTCCTCTTTCTCTCTTTCTCTGTCCTTTGATTCTTTCCTATTGAAACCAAGTGGCTATGTTAATTAGTGTTGGGCTAGGTTTGTCAGTTTCTTGTCAAGTGTCCCTCACACCTCCTCCTCCCAACACACACATGGACAGATGTAATTATCGGTCTCTCTTCAGCACGGTGATTGTATTTCCTTTATTTGTTTCCCTCTCTCCCCCCTCCTCCTTTCTTCCCATCAGCGCTCTTGATAAAAGTAATTTACCTGAGCAACTGCTGTGGTGGCCTTATCAAAGCAGACGCTGACTGAGAGTTGACCGTTTCATTATCTTCTCCCACGATTGGGAACATCTAGCTCTGGGAGCAGGAAGTTATGTCTGCAGCTATGGTTCAAAGAGTTGCTGTGAACAGTATAGAACTGTTTGTGAATGTAGAACTATTCATGCAAACTGCTGCACATTTGGCCTGAAATCTGCTTTTTAAGCGCATCTCCATTTTGATCCTGGCTGGGAACAGCGATCAAAAACAAATCTCTTGAATTCACTCCTGCTCTGCCGAAGCCTATTTGGAGGTAAAAAAAGGTAACATAAGGTGCCTTGAACCAGCCTTTGAAGAGAGGTTTGACAATGCATGTTCCCGAAACAGGTTTAACGTATCTGTTCTTTGTGTTTTCTCCAAAGTTTCAGGTAGTACTGAAATGGGCAAAGTTAATATCTTAGGATCTTCCATATGTTGCACTGTCTGACAATCTTCTCTGTTAAACTTACTCAAACTATATTTTTACACTTTCCTTTCCCTGTGGATTGTGAGATGTTTTTCAACCAATACTCTATACAGATGGATCACAAATTAAAGGCAAAAACTGAATAAATGGGTGAAGAAACATGCCAAGTGCAGATGCTTCAAGACAGGTGTACCACATGATACAATTAAGCAATTTACAGCCTACTGTGGTCTGTGGCATGTATAACAATGCTGAGAAAGTCTGATTTTGACTGTGATTTTGGCAAGAAAGAAACATCTAAGTGTCTTTGAAAGAGAGCCCATTATTGAGACAAGGATGACTGGAGCTTTAGTCATAAAAATGCTCAACTGGCCAGTGTTTCAGTAGGAATAGTGACTAATGTGAAAACAGCATTTAGATCTGTGGGAAAAAAACATCAGCAAATAAGCTGGAAATTGTGGTCCAAAGTGTGATGTTAGTGACTGTGCTGCTCATGCGTTAGTGTGAAGAGCACTGTTCCTCAGGTAAGTGAGAATGTCAATGCAGGACGTGATCAGACTGCATCAACAAGAAAGGCCTGTCCACAACTACATAGAGAAATATTACAGTAGGGTTGCAGTGCATCATCCCCTCATTACAAAAAACAAATGCTTATTTGAGAGTTCAGTGGTGCAGAAACCATAGACATAGAGATGTGGAGAAAAGGAGATGTGGTCAGATAGATCATCCTTCCCCATATTCTCCACTAGTGGGACAGTGCATGTGCAATGTACATGAAGAGAATGGTACGGGCCTTAATGTTTCACCCCTACAGTGAGGTGCTCTGCTATGCTGGCATTTTACGTAGTTTAGGTCCACTTTTCCCTTTAGATGGTAGGGTCACTGCAAATCAATACAAAGCCATTCTGACTGATCAGTTTATCCTATGATGAGACTTTTCTATGCTGATGGTGGTGATCTCTTCTAGGGTGACAATGCATCCATCCACAGGGTGGCCGGCAGTGGTTTAAAATCATGTTCAACTCATATGCTTTGGTCTTCATAGTTACCAGATGTTAACCTAATTGAACACCTATAGGATTTTGGACCAACGTGTTAGACAGCGCTTTCCACTACTATCATCAAATCACCACTTGAGGAAAAGTCTTTTGGAAGAACAGTGTTCTATTCCTCAAGTCCAGTTCCAGAGATTTATAGAACCTATACTAAGGTCACTGAAGCTGCTTTGTGGCCCAACTCTTTGACACTTTGTTGGTTTTAACTTTAATTCGTCACCCATATATTAATCTAACCGTGCTTTTCACTGATACACCATTCATCAGCTGTATTTAGCCTGTTAACTGCTATCTAAACAAATTTACAACTTCACTTCAAAGCTTAATCGAAATAGCTTTGTTCATTAACCAACAAGCAACAATTCACCAAAGCGCATTCAGATGACATCTAAATCCCTAATAAAAGATGAACGGAGGTTAATTGACCCCCTCATTAGCATTTTTATGGTTAATTGCCGGCTCATTAGAATTTTCATCAGTGCTACTGAAAGCGGGTACCTAGAAGCGCAACCAATCTCTTTGGTTTGTGTCACAGTCCAGGGCTTTGAGGCTGAGCACTTACCCTCCAAATGTGATGGATTCATTTTCAAAGCCAGACGGTGGATTGGGGTGTAATTATCCAAGGTGCTGGCCTTTGATCTGCGCTTCTCACCCTGTCTGTCTCAAGGTGCCCAATTTAAAGAGCATAATTTAGAAGGAGGAAAAATAGAATGACAGACTACCTTTGTTACGGTAAGGGTCTCATTAAAAAAAAAGATATTCTGTGGATATATTCAAAAGAGAGACAGATAGGTCATTTAGCATCTATATTTTGAATACTTATGCTTGAAATATAAAGCTAATGGGGTGAAACATAAATTCTGTGTAATTGATGATAAATCATTTTGATGTGTGTGGCCAGTTTGTGTTCATTTAGTAAAATTAGCCAGTGCTTCCAGTCAGCACATATCACTGCTGTATTTATGTTTAATCAAACTCAATTTAAGGCAGAGCCCCTTATCAAAACTGCTTTGAAATGCTTTGATTTTAATGCTTTCTGCAGAAAGTGACTCCTTTGCAGTTCTGTCATATATACACATCTTCCTATTATATCGACTGGCCCAACAGGATTCTAGTTTGGATCATGATTTCGCCTTGCCTTTTTTCTAATTGAACAGGAGAAATGGTGGCAGTGTCGGTTCTACAAACGAGACCATGACCACTGACCCCTGTAGCCCAAGGCGCTTGAATCCTAACAACTGCCCTTGGTCGTTAGCCGTTTGTACATTTTTTGGCCTATGCACCCTCATTTCCCTGTCGCCATCGAAACCAATGTCCAATGTTTAAACAATGCTTGGGCCTTCATAATGAGGCTTGATGATGCTTAAGAAATGAGCTGGCTGGGTCTATACGTGCCTGGTGGATTTCCCTAGCCTTTCGCACAGAGCTGTGACCTTTTTAACTACCGGAATTAATTGGAGCGAGCTAACCTTTCAGAGCCTAGCGTCAAGCCCTGTGGTACCCCGATAGACTCATTAACACTACAGCCTTTGGACTAAGACTGCTGTTCACCATTTTTCGGGCAATGGCCGATGGCCCACCCAAAAAGGGAATACATTACCAGTCTGAACAGCCGACTACAGTTTGAACCAGTGCCTGAAGCTCTGTGCTGGACATTTTACGAGATCCCACTTGCAGAAGAGGGCATGCAGTGTATTGGGAATTAAAGGCAGAACTACACACAAAAGCCTCCAGGTATAAATCATTGTTCATCCTGGTAACATTTTCCCATATACAAATCAACATCTGCTACTATAAGAGAAAATGAAAATCAGATCAGAGTAGAAAGTGTAGTCTACTTGTTAGTCATTGTAAGCACTACACTTGACTGCCCTACTGGGGCTTTCATTACTGAAGTGGCACACTTGTTTCATAAAAGATCTAAAAGGTATCTATACATACATTAAAAAATAAAGGTTCCTGGCTTGGAACTTTGAAATTATGTGGATATGTAAAAAGGCTTTTCATACTACATTTCATTTACAAAAGTTGTTCTTGAACCTTTTAAAGCTGATGCAAAAAGTGGCCATCTCTGCCGTATAATGTGCTCTTCTGAATCAGCATGATACTGCTGAGCTGTATTTACATATTTACACAAGCAAACACAAGAATTGGAATATATTCATTATTTTGATTAACTCAATAATAAGATCAGTCTGAACTGTGCTTGGAATGAGTTTGTGCACTTGCTCATAAAACATAAGAGTACATCCAACAATAAAGGAGGCCTCATGCATCTTTTAAACAGTAATAGAAAACATGGTGAACATAAAAAGCAGAAATTGCACACGTGAATCCTTTTTTCCAGATTGGAAAAAGTTTAATGGGCAACTAATTATTCAAATGGATTGTTAGCAAGATGCTCGGTTCAATGCAGGAGAGTTAAAGAGAACCAAAAAGAAAAAAGTGGTTCTACTGCAGTTCTGTTATAAAGTATGGAACTCTGGAGAGGCCACGAGCTGTTGTTTTAATTTTCTGTATCGTTTTCTTGAAAAATAACAAGTTATTTATCTTGTGATTTCAAGATAACAACTATGTTATCTTGAGACCACAAGATGATTAGCTTGTTATCTCAAGACCACAAGATAATTATTTTGTTATCTCAAGATAACAATCCAGAAAATTATATCTACCTTATGGCATCTCTGGACTTCCACACTAAAGAGTTTCTAACACCGTTATTTTTAGCATGATTATATAGCATAATGTAGTCAAATACTAATGACTTCACTGTTGAGGCTAGAGATCAGTGTATATGTGAGCTACCATATCTATGAAGACAGTGATATTCTAATGATACCTGTCTAGACACACAAAATGGCATAAACCAAGACTAAACCATGTCATTTTATGCTTTAATGCAGTATCAAAACAGAAACTAGCTAAAGACATCAGATAAAGCAGGTGCATTTATGAGGGTTGGAGATTATCAGGCTGTGCTGGCCGCACATACAAAGCTGAGGGCTTTCCACCTCCATCTATCTATCCATTACCGCATGCAGTGAGTCATAGGGGCTCAACCTCACACTGCTGACAAAAACAGAGACCCATTGTATTGGTCAGTCGGCTAGCCAGCCGCCCTTGTTTTTCTGATAACCCTTTCAAATGGATAGTGTTGGTTTAAAAGGCGCCCAGCCGCGTATGTTTTATGTATTTCTTTACTTCTCCTCTGAACCCTCACCGTTGTCTGTCCTTATTGATTTATGGCGTCATGGGTGAAAATTGCTCTGCACAAGCCTCGCCTGCCCTTGTGCTTGCTCCACGAGGCGTATTTATATGTAAGCTTCCTCTGTTTGTGCCCCGCCAGCGGTAAGTTCAACTGTCAGAGTGGAGACGGCTTGCTTATCTCTTACCTTCCTATTCAGAATGCTGGTTGGAAAACGGAGGAGGCTATCTTCTAAGCCACCCAGATTACAAGCATTAAACGCTAATATACTGATATGAAGGTGGGTTAGAATTGAAGGAGAAGAAAAAGACGGATACTTAAAAGGGAAGTCTACCTTCAGACTGTTCTTTGTGGCTATAGCTAAAAACAAAGCATAGTTGGTGAGGAGCAGTTAGCAGGAGCTTTGTATTGAGCCTTCCTAGCATTTATTCTACATTAACTATTAGAAGCAGAAATGTTTTCTATAGCTAAAGTTATGTAGTTATGTAATTACATGCGTCCTAACACTGAGCAATTATTTGCAATCTTTAGCAAATGCTTCAAGTCTTATCTTTTGCCTTTTTCCATATTAAATGGTATTAAACAGCGACAAAAATGTTAAAATCATAACACAAAACTGCTAGATTTTTTGCACTGAATTCATCAAATTCCAATCAATATAAAATATCTTCTACCATAAACACAAATGTGGTATCTGTTGACAGTTCAGCACCAACACTTTCAATGATCCTGCTTCGATGAGCTTCATGTGAGAAAAAATGAATCATCACTAGCTCGCAAACTCGAAGCATTAGCAGTGTTCAGATATTTCAATAGTAGAATGTCTGTATAAGAGAAGCAGCATCACGTGATGATAAAGATTCTGCAAGGCCTAGTCTGCTACTTCAGAGACCACCGGGAAAGGGCATCCCACCAATTAGATATCAAGCTAAATCAAGACCTGAATCAACGCCATCAAATCAGAGTAATTAGAGAGAGTTTGCATGAGAACTGCACTCCAAGCTTGAAGTAAGTGGGTTGATTATTGTCCATATTGTTCATCCCCGGCATGAAGAAAGGACACCATTCATTTTAATATGGCTTGCTTTTCATGACTCCTTCCTATCTAGGTGTTTATTACAACTCTATGATGTATGTAGAACAAAAGAAATGAAAAGAAGAATAGTGTATATTTTTAAGAACATTCTTCAAAACTTTTCTAAAATAAATGTGGCCAAATATTGTCTGGCTTTGATGTGCCATTCTAGCAAAAACACTTACTATAATCAGAATTGGTATAGAATCTTTCCTTTACACTGAGGGTCTTTAAACAAAAAAAAAGAATGTTCCTCAGACCTGCTCCCTATAGAGCCCTGCTGGTGATATCCCGTATAAATAATAATAATGTGTGCCATACTGTATAAACATGTGGGAACAAGTTATACAACTAATGCATAGTTATGACATACTAAGGTGTGGGGAAAAGATAATTATGTCATGACCCCCACTTAGTAAGGCATGAGCACACGATCATGCCTTGTTAAGTTGTGGTCAATTATCTCATTTCCACACCTTAAGTTAAGTGATAATTTTTTGATCCCACAACTGGGGAAATTCCACCTCCGCATTTAACCCATCCATGAAGTGAAACACCACATACACACTAGTGAACACACACACACTAGGGGGCAGTGAGCACACTTGCCCGGAGTGATGGGCAGCCCTATCCACGGCACTCGGGGAGCAATTGGGGGTTAGGTGTCTTGCTCAAGGACACCTCAGTCATGGACTGTCGGCCCTGGGGATCGAACCGGCAACCTTCCGGTCACAGGGCCAGATTAATTAAGGGCCAAGTTAATTATTCCGTTCCCACACATGGCCACGTGTTATTTTCATTTATACAGGATGCCACTTGTGTGGTTCTTGTCTTGGATGTACAGTTCTTGGAAAAAAACTTTCATTGGTTTAAAGCCTTTACAATATGTGGAGGTTGGCTGAGCAGTGTCATCTGTGATATTTACGATGCATGTGATTGGTCTGTGAGTCTCCCAGGCCACTAAAGCTGCAGTAAAGGCTAGAAAGGTTATGCCAATTAAAATAGGACCACTCTGTCGAAATGAAATAATTCTCCATAGTTTATCGGTTTTAGGTCCAGGTCTGCATAGGACAACATCTGGGTCTGGACTTGGACCATGGTCTGCCTATTAGTAACCTCTGTTCTAGGCCATCGCTCAATATAACCCTGTCTAGCACCTTTATTTTTGAGTGTGTATATTATAATGAATGAAATTTATTGTGAGTGGGCACTGATATGAATGTGTGATAGAGAATGAAGCTCTTCCTCTTCCAAAATGAATATTTCTACCGCTGATTTAATGTACGCATAATGTACGATAAGCCTGTTTGCTTGACTATGAATGTAATGGCATTAGTGAATACAAAAAGAACTGCATAATGCAATTTCATTCTAATTTTGCAATCAAGATGATATCATATTTTATCCTTTTTCTTCATTATTTGAGATACTTGTAGTCCTAAATTGCTACATCTTGTTGGTTCAAAACTGGAACAGTGATGTTTTACAGTTTGCCTACAGCTCCAATGGGAGATAAACACCAACCTACAGACCTTTAAGGTGAACCATGGCTAGATGACATCCTGCTTTTAAATGGTTTTAACGTAAATGTGCTGAATTATAGGTTTGTTACCTCATGATGTTTAATGTGACATAAGTATTACCGGATGAGCCTGAAATGTTCCATAAAATTTGATATTCAATCCTCTGCTGTGCCATTTTGATGTATTACTTGTAGTACAGTGCTTTAATAGGTTGGCTTTAACCCATACTAATCATAACATTTACTTGGAATTAAATTTTCCTTGTAGAAGCCAGAAATTTTAATCCTTAGAAGCTGATCACTGATGATAAAAAAGGCAGAATAAGGCGTAAATCAATATTAATGAGATTTGCATACAGTGAAGGATGTACAGTGTTTGTAAGGCAAGAAAAGATCATATTAAATAATATCATATTGCAATATCAAGTAATATTTTTAATGAATGAGTCACAGAATTCAACTGTAAAAAAATAGGAAAGAAAGAATAGAAATAAGCAGGAGAAAAAGAAAGGGTGTAAAAGAAAGGAAGCAAAGAAGGAATGAAGGATATTAAAAAATAAACAAAAAACGAAAGCCAGGTAGAAGGCAAAAAGAAAGGATGGAAGAAAAGACACAAGAAAAATGAAAAAGCTATGGAAAAAGAATGAAGGATTAAAGAAAAAACAGTAGAAAGAAAAAGAAACAGAAGTAAAAGAGAAACAATGGAAGAAATAAAAAGAGAGGAGTGTAAAAAAAGAAATAGAAACAAGAAAAAAGAGAGACAAATGAAAGGGAAAAAAGGAAGAAATTAAAGAAGAATTAAAATGGGTCACACTTTATATGGATGGTCCCCTATAGATGCTCTACAGATAGTCAAATCATTAACAAACTTTCCAGTGATGTTCAGTTGATTAGAAACAACATTGTGGTTGGGCTTAAGGTTAGGAGCAGGTGTAAGTTTAGTCATGATGTTAAGGTTAGGAGTAGGTGTAAGTTTAGTCATGATGTTAAGGTTAGGAGCAGGTGTAAGTTTAGTCATGATGTTAAGGTTAGGAGTAGGTGTAAGTTTAGTCATGATGTTAAGGTTAGGAGTAAGTGTAAGTTTGGTTGTGAGGTTAGGGTCAGGGTCAGGAATAGGTGTAAGTTTAATCGTGAAGTTAGGGTTAAGGTTAGGAGTAAGTGTAAGTTTGGTTGTGAGGTTAGGGTTAGGGTTAGGAATAGGTGTAAGTTTAATCGTGAAGTTAGGGTTAAGGTTAGGAGTAGGTGTAAGTTTAGTTGCGAGGTTAGGGTCAGGGTTAGGAATAGGTGTAAGTTTAATCGTGAAGTTAGGGTTAAGGTTAGGAGTAGGTGTAAGTTTAGTTGCGAGGTTAGGGTCAGGGTTAGGAATAGGTGTAAGTTTAATCGTGAAGTTAGGGTTAAGGTTAGGAGTAGGTGTAAGTTTAATCGTGAAGTTAGGGTTAAGGTTAGGAGTAGGTGTAAGTTTAATCATGAAGTTAGGGTTAAGGTTAGGAGTAGGTGTAAGTTTAGTTGTGAGGTTAGGGTCAGGGTTAGGAGTAGGTGTAAGTTTAATCGTGAAGTTAGGGTTAGGAGTAGGTGTAAGTTTAATCGTGAAGTTAGGGTTAAGGTTAGGAGTAGGTGTAAGTTTAGTTGTGAGGTTAGGGTTAGGAGTAGGTGTAAGTTTAATCATGAGGTTAGGGTTAGGGTTAGGAGTAGGTGTAAGTTTAATCGTGAGATTAGGGTTAGTTAGTCACACCCTTGTAGCACTCCCTTGTGGGGAGAATCATTCATGAACCCACACAAATATGTGGGAAAATGATTATAATCTTAAAAAAAAATCTAAGTATAAAAAAGATCAAAATGAAAAATAGACATTTTACTGAAATTAAATACAAAACTGGGTTTGAACAAACTCCATAAAGCCGTCCAAGCTGTATTAAGTGCATCGGGAGAAGAAAAAGAAGAAAGAAAGAATAATAGGAAACAGCATGGTAGGATGCAGAATAATACAGCACTCACATTTCAAGACCTCTAATTATTTCTCAGTCAAAAGTGGAGAGGTTTCATTGAAGGTCTAGATTCTAAACTTTCCATCAATACCATGTTTGCGTTCATATGTAGGAGAGGAAATATTTTATTATGACTTGAATTCTATGAAACATTGTTGTTCATAGAGACTTGTTTTGTGAAAAGAAACATCAAAAAAAAATCTGTTGCATTTTAAAGGATTTTGTCATATTTTTACATCAAAACAAAATGAAAAGCTGTTGATAAAGAATGGAAACCAAATGAAAAATGTCATTGATTGCACCCCTATCTCTGTTTTTAAATGTGTAGTTACATAACAGTGTTTAAATACCTTCCAAAATATCTCCAATGAACTGTGATTTGTGATTATGTAATTATCCAGTCCTGTGTCACGTTGTGAAACTTTCTCAACATAAGTCATTCTAAAGGTGGGTCCATCATGTGCTCCTGTGATTTCAACCCAGATCTGCTGCCACTTTATAGATCTACTTTGCATGCGCCAACATTTAAATGCGTTAAAATAAAATCCCTTATCTATATGCAAATGAGGGGAGATCAGCTTCAATAAATGTTCTGCGCTGTCTCCAAAGATGCCAGTTTCTTAGTTCGTCAAGCCAGCAGGCTGGACTAGCATAAAATGTAGCATTCTGCTTGTCCCAAGCTAGTAGCCCATCCATTAAATGGCTTACAAAAAATGATTAGAGGATTACAACAGTGCGTTAGAGTCCTGTTTATCTGTGCATTAGTCATTGCAGTCTTAGAAAGTGTTTAAAATAATAAAAGGCTTATTTGGCCATAGATAAAGGATCTTCCCTTAAAGAACCTTTAAATGGGTGGTTCTCTAAAGAACTGCATTTGTTTATATGAAGATAATATGTGAGTGTGAAGAATCTTTTGAAGGTTAAGGAGCCTCTATATAATGGAAAAGTCCCAACACCCAAGCCAAAAACCATTTAGAAATGTTAACAGACTTGCTTTCCATGCTAAGATATTGTAAATCGTCCAGTTATTTTAAAGTTTTTCAACTACAAAACACAGCCAAAAAAAAAGTCTGAGGGAAATATAGCTAACAACAAAGAACTAACAAGAGGCTTTTCAATAAAACACGTGGAAGACACCATGCCAACATTGCATTATAGTCTTCTCTACCTGTTTCAACAATGCCTTTCCAGATTAAGACAAAATAGCCAGTCATGTGTACGTCAGAAAGTCTTTGAATCACTAATTAAAGTATTTTAGAACAGATGGGCCAAAATGTGTAGTGGACTGAAACAAAAGACAAAATGAATCTCTAGTTGAAATGTGGATAACAACAAAGAAATGAAGTGGTTATATGGATAACAATGAAGAAATTAACTGGTTATATGGATAACAATGAAGAAATTAACTGAATATATGGATAACAATGAAGAAATTAACTGAATATATGGCTAACAATGAAGAAATTAACTGAATATATGGCTAACAATGAAGAAATGAACTGGATATTTAGATAACAATGAAGAAATGAACTGGATATTTAGATAAAAATGAAGAAATTAACTGGTTATATGGATAACAATGAAGAAATGAACTGGTTATATGGATAATGAAGAAATGAACTTGCTATATGGATAACTAGCTATAGAAGAGGGTGTGAATGAAGTAGGCCAAGCTCTTTGACCATCGTGCTTCTCTGCTTTGGCTTTCCATACTCTTAAAATAAAAGGTTCCTATATGGTTCTTAGCTTTAATATGTGGTTCTTTAAACATTTAAAAAAGGTTCTTCACACTCATACATCTCATTTCCAAAAGCGGTTCTTTGAAGAAGCATCCATGAAGGTTTAGGGAACCAAAAGTTTTTCCTGTCCTATATTATCTAAAGCTGGAGAAAAGCTTTGGGGAGGATCTGTGAGGCCTAGGACACCTTACTTCAAAGTAACTTCTTGTTCTTCACAAACTTGCAGTTTTGAGTCTTCAAGGTGAAAAAAATACATGACTGTAAAGTTAACTGATGTACTGGACCACTTTTTTTTCCTTTTATCTAAAAAAATCCAATTTATCTTTATGTAATAAAAACTTTACTGTCTTTTTCAGTGTACATTTCAAGACATATGTGATCTATTGTGGCCTTTTGTGCTCTCATTCTGGGTTTCATTTAATGCAGTATTGGCAAAATAATCAATGTTGCAAAGGGAACACTGAATGTCAGCACCGGTGTGCACACCTTCCATAAAAACGATGGTTTTGAATGTTAGGGTGCTGCACATTGTGGCATGTCTGATGTGTGGTGGGCTTAAATATAGATATTATTTATACTCATATAGATTTGGGGTTAAAAGACCTTGTAATATGAACTGCAGGGGTACACCTCAGGAAAAATATACTGGGAAAATGCATCTATACATAGAAAACCTTATAGTGAAAGGTTTTTGCCAGGGGGCTCTCCCAACACCCCTGTTACAATTACAACCTTGGCTAAAATGATATTCTGGCATCTGTTTGTTTCAGCACTAGCTTTCCATGTCTAGTCTTTTTCCTAAAAAAAGTCTTTCAATCACTAATTAAAGTGTTTTAGAAAGTGTTTTAGATTAGCCAAAATGTATAGTGTATTATAGTGAGATGAAAAAACATCCCAAGGTGAAAAATCTCTAACAACTAAGAAACTAAAAACTAGCAAGAGATTTTTCTATTGTGCAAGAAACAGTATGAGATAGAAAAAAAAACATGGTGTTCACGGAGAACGAGTGGAAGTGGAAGAGACTATTTGTCCATTGTTATCATTTTCCTACCTTCCTTGCTGTTTTTTTTTTCCATAAAGTACACATTCCCTCTGAATAGAGCTCATTACAGCAGCCCCAGGGGCAAACCATCCCATGATCCCCCACAAAAAACACATATTGAATTATGGCGCCATATCGAATCACACAGCGGCGAAAAGAGCAAATTAGAGTTCATTTGGAGTGCGGCTGGAGACGGCCGGAAGAAAAGCCTCGGCATGGCCTCACGCGACTGAGCTAAGAGTTTTATTAACAGTATTGAAGACCACTCTGAAGTTAATGGGCAGACAATGGGACATTTGCATTTAAATTAGAGCGAGTCCTAAAAATCCTATCGAACTGGAGACGTGGAGCGGAGGAAGAGGGGCAGAAAGGGATGAAGTCCTTGGAGGACAGAGAGAGACAGAGGAGACAGAGGAGCACTTTAGAAAGGGAGAAATGAAAGATCTCCCTGTCATGTTTTTAAATAGGCATCAGGTAGCCTAAAGGAACAGTATAGATCCAGCCTCAGTGGCTAGAGAACATACCTGAGTTATTCTCTTTGAACACACATATACATCTACGCACATCCATTCACTGCCATATTACTGTAGCTAAATAATTGTGCAGATTTGGCAGCACGGACTGTAGTAAAATTATCATACAGCATCATAATTCTCCTCATGTTAAGAAGTCCTAAACTACTCAATTGAGATAGTAGAAGCTAATAATGGAATATTTTATCCAATAATGTAATAACAGCCAGAAATGTAACATTTTGCACTCAATCAAAAGTTTAATAGAACCCAATAATGCAATAACCTGCCCAATTATGTATTACAATAGCTTATCTGATAATGTAAGAAAATTTTGTGTTATTGGGAATTTATTACATTTTCAGATTGATCATATGTAATAACTTATTACATCATTGAGAAGACCAGAAGGTACCACGGTCAATCTTTTGGTTGTGCTTCCAGTCATATTTGACTGATTTTCTGTTTTTGACTGATTGACTGTTTTTCTCTATCATAAATATGGTTTTTCATCTGATTTTCTGACCTTATTATTTTGTCCAGATTAGGCAAGTTACAGTTCTAACCAGAACCAATCTTATGAGAATTCATTAGAGTGGAGGCTCCTTCTGAAAGAGGAATGGACACTTCTTTTGGTACCTGTTCTTAAACACATTATCATTTTCATCATGATTCACTTACAAATAAAATCCATTTCCAATAATGTGTATTAATAAATTCATAATAAATGTGATATGACATTATCACTAAATGTATTATTACATTATGTATTACAGCTTTTTACATTAGTTTTGAAGTTATTACATTATTAGGGAATTGTTATTATGTTGGATTCTACAATCAAATGTTATGTTTGTTACCAAGATTTAATACAGTCATGAACATGGAATTGGAAGTTTTGGGCGCCTCATTTGAAAAAGTTAAAAATATTCTTACTGCAACTCCTGCTTTTCAATGAAGCATTGTGGTTCCCAAGATTAAGAGTTAGTTATGAATTCTACAGTGCCAATTTCACATGCAAGTTTAGTCTTTCACTCTAAACAGACACCTACCACCATATTCCTCGTTGTATTTTGAACATCTTGTTGCACCTTCATTGTTACATATCCTGTGCTCTGTGTTCTTTGTAGTTTTAATTTGTTGAATACATCTACACCATGAAAACATCCATTATATAACTACACTGTTAAAACCAAAAAGTACTACTTAGAGGTGTTTGAGTGATGCCATAGGAGAGCCACCTTTGTTTCACTATAGAACCATATATGAAAAAAATGTAAGTGTGAAAAAGGCTTTAGGATCTTCTTATAATAAAAAGATTCTTTACAAGTTTAAGGGTTTTTCCTAGAAAACTGTGGAGCGTCTTTACACTTTTAGAAGGTTCTTCAGACTTCTTATCCACTGATAGGTCCTTTTGGGAAGCAAAAGTGGTTCTTCTATGGCATCACGCAAAGAATCAGTTCATTGTACCAGAGTACATGGCAGGGGTGCCCAATCCTGGTCCTAGAGATAAACTCAACTCTGCAGGGGTGTAGGGGGGGTGGGGGTTATAAGGCTAGTAAGTAAGTAAGTAAGTGATACTTTTTTTGAAATTCCACCTCCGCATTTAACCCATCCGTGAAGTGAAACACCACATACACACTAGTGAACACACACACTAGGGGGCTGTGAGCACACTTGCCCGGAGTGGTGGGCAGCCCTATGCATGGTGCCTGGGGTGCAGTTGGGGGTTAGGTGTCTTGCTCAAGGACACCTCAGTCATGGACTGTCGGCCCTGGGGATCGAACCAGCAACCTTCCGGTCACAGGGCCAGACTGCCCCAAGTTGTTTGTTGATTCTAACTCTCAACCTAAACCAGTGCAAAACTTTGAGAACCAAAGTAAATTAAAACTGGATTGTTTTAATGATAATATAAATATAAATACTGAAGCAAAATGCTAGCTTTTTAAATTTGCCACATTTTGCCATCAGACATCAGACTGTTTCATAAATCAATTTTGTATTCTGATTTTTATTCCCACTGCTTTCTGTAACAGTGTACAATAAGCACATTGCTAAATAATGCTAAATAAAATTGTAAACCTTAAGGTCCATTTATGGTCATTTACTGTTTCTAAAAAGCTGTTTGTTTATTTATTTATTGATTGATTGATTTATTTATTTAATGTAAGAAGGCATTTTATCTTTGGTAGAAGCAAAAAGTTTTCCACTATTCTGAGGGCATTTGATCTCAGCAAAGGGCGCAATACAAGGCACACACATACACACAACGTGCCTTACTCTATATCCACCACTTTTCTTCTCACACCTTAGTCTCACTCTCTCTCTCTCTCTCTCTCTCTCTCTCTCTCTCTCTTTCTCTCTCTCTCTCTCTCTCTTACTTTTTTTTATCCAAAATAGAGCATTTAAAAAGCAACGTTAGCACCATGCCTGCTCCCCCTCCAGTTGTGGGCCTATCTAATTCACTTGCGGCTACAATCATTCAGATCCACCACTCGCAAGCCACATTTGTATCGAAGCCTGAGACGGCACCGCTGCTTATCTCTGCAGCTCCTTCAGAAACTTCCAGAGAGAGAGAGAGAGAGAGAGAGAGAGAGAGAGAGAGAGAGAGAGAGAGAGAGAGAGAGAGAGAGAGAGAGAGAGAGCTTCTTTGACCCAACTTTATCACGTTCCCACTGGCCCCTCTCACTGAGCACTGGCTATCTGCTGCCCTTCTTTGACTCCAATAGTGATTTCAGGCAGAAAAAAAGGCCCTCAAGAGTCTGTCAGCATTAAAGGGCAAACTGTGAAGGATGAGTGATACGCATATGTGAGCCAAATATATGCACCACAGAAGTATCCATTTCCATGTATTGCCCTGGTTCAAATATATGCTAACATATGCTAACGTAGCTGCCACAGTATACAGGCATTTCAAGGTACATGCAAATTCAGCGAGGTTCTTTTTTACCTATAGTCAAGCTTCTTGATTTATTTAGAAAAGAGATAATAAAGAGAATTCAAAGTAAATCGTGAACTTCACATAACCCAGATAGGATCTTTCATGATTTGAAGATTTCTCCAGTGTTGCAATTATTCCACCAATTCTTGCAAGCTGCCATGGGTGACGTTCTGCTCTGACTCTTTCTTATTCATTCTTTCTCTTTCACCATCTCTTTACACTCTTTTTAAATTTTTTTATGCAATGTCAAGATATGATCTTATGCATATGATCAACACATATGCATATATGCACATACCTATACAGTACTGAACAAATCAGAGAAAACGGTCCATTTATTTAGTTTCCAGTCAAAGCAGCCATTAAGTTCTTCAATTGTCAGTGGATAAAAGTAGAAAATATGCATGTTTATACTTTATTCTTCATATTACTTTATTTGGATAGTTCACTTTAGATACTTTACATAATTAACTTCAAAGTTGCATTCAACTAAATATCTACTCTATTGACAATAATTGTCTTTAACTCGAAGCCTAGCTTTAATCCTAACCCTTAACCGCAACTCAAAAACCTAAACCCAACCTTCACCCTGGTCCAAGTCCAAAGCTTAACATCACCACTGTTTACAATCAACAGAGTTTAAACAGACAGTTTGTTAACAATTTAAACATCTGTAGATAATCTAAGGGAGACTATAGTGGACTATCCAAATAAATAGTGGACTATCCAAATAAAGTGAGACCATATATATATATATATATATAATAAACATCAAATTAAATATCAGATTGTACAATATATAGTGTGTGCACCTGTTGCAGCTTCCATTCTTTTCAGGATGCTTGGTTTCAGTTTTTCAAAGAAATCTGCAGGGATATTTTTCCACACCCAAAGTTCAGCCACTTTTCACCATAGAAGTTATTCCAAATACATTCAGTGAAGTTGAGATCTAAAACACCAACAGCTTCTTTGTTTTGTCTTTTTTTCACATTAAAGTTTTTTTTTCTCTCTCTTAGTAACAGCTACACATTCTTTCGGACTCATGGTGTTGAGTTGTCTTCTCACAGTGGAAGGCAGGACAGAAACACATGTATTTTTTCTGATCTGAAGCAAGAGAGGAGCTTGATTTTCTCCTGTTCATCTGGTGCTGATAAGTTTGGTGGTCTACCAGGTCTTGCACAGTTGTTAGGAGCCCCATTTTCACTGTATCTTTTAATAATTATTGAACTCCAGTTCTGGAAATTCTTTACACTGAAATGTTCTTTGACATTCTACTTCCCTATTTAGGTGGATTATATCATATCTCTGCATGTACAGTACTGTACTGCAGTTCACCATGCACATTTCTGCCTATATATCTGATACACTTCAATATCTGACTATGCACATACTGTCTGTACGTCCAGTACACCTGTTATAACCTTTGCCTATCCACATTTTGTCTGCGTTTGATACTTGTACTTACTAACTATGCACATTTTGTCTTGTATTTTACTGTCTTTTGTCTTTGCACTATTGCTATTTATCTTTTATTACTGCACAGGAAAAGTAGCCTGGTAGTGTAATGACATTATAGTTGAACTGAATTGAATTGGACTGAATATCTCATATGCAGTCTGTACAGAAATATTTCCTGGAAAATGCAGAACTAATAAATGGAAGGTGGTATCTGACCTTTCCACAGTACTGTATATGTCCCATATTTATGATTTGTAAGTATTATGTAATAAAATGTTCTCAACCTTGGTAGGTAAAAGTTTAAACATCACTTTAAAAATCAGGACCATTCTATGGATTTTTTATTCTGCCTTTTGGAAATTTTTGTCCTGAAAATGGACAAAAACACACATGCACACACATTTTTCTCACAGTGACCTGCTCGCATCTCAGTCTCTGATTAAAAAAGCCAAATCGTGTTTCTACATGTGGTTTATATACTACATGTGTGTGCAGGAGTATTAATCATTAGACCGAACGCTGTGAGCAAACAAACAACCTGAGAGCTCCTCATATTTCTGCAGCTCTGTGGATCATCAGGCTTCAGTGTGATTGACTGATACATACAGAACACTGAATGGATACCTCTGCACCCAACCAGAGGTACAGAACCAACATCCACTATCTAACGCTCTCTCTCTCACACACACACACACACACACACACACACACACACACGTGTCAGTTAAACACAGCAATTTACAGCACTCTCCAAAATAAACACGGCCCAGAGAGAGAGAAAGTCGTGCAGGGAGAGAAAGAAATGCAGAGAAAACATGATGAAGGGAAAGAGAGAAATGCAAAGAGAAAGAGAAGCAGAAAGAAAAAAGACAGAAAAGGAAGAGAGACATTCAGAGAAAAAGAGAAATGCAGAAAGAAATGGTGAACAAAAGAAACAGAGAGATAAACAGCAAGAGGCAAAAGGCAAAAAGACAGAGGGAGAAGAATCAGAGAGAGAGAGAGAGAGGAAAAGTGTCGACAGTGGTTTCTTCAGTGTTTAAATGAGAAAATGTGATAAAGTAGTTTTCTTAGATTAATGATGTGCCATTTGAAGGGTAATAAGTGTGGCTGGGAGAAGAACAGATACTCTAATCTGGAATTATTCTGATAAAAGGAACAGCAGCAGCACAAAATATCAAAGTGTGAAAGTATATAATTACAAAGTACGCTGTACTTTTTTTTTTTTATTATTCATTCCTCACAAATAAGACGAGAGGCAGGTCTGTTCAGCTTGATATCCCCTCTGAGGGGCTTGACAAAGAGAAAGATAGTTTTAAATTCATTAAACATGTTCATATGAAGAGCCAGTGCAGTAAAAAAGGGAAATTTGTTCTCAAAATGCAACTGGATAATACCGTAATCTGTGTACACTACAGTCATTTAGAGTGAACAATAAACGTTCATACACAACATTTCAGTACTATTTTTACCATTCCCTCAGCAAACCTGGCACCTCGCAGGGCAAGAGGACGAGCTGGGCTAGCATTAGTGAGCTAAATAGCCAGATAATCAAACTGTAATGCAAACCATTATATTGACTGCAAGTGCAACATACTCAAACATACATAAAATTAGTAAATCATCACTTCATCTGACTCCAGGTTTAGACTGAGAAGCCTGGTGCACTAGCTTTCTTTTGTTGTTGATAGCTGTGTAGCTCTTAGCTTGCTAACTGAAGCTAGCAGAGACATTACATCAGCAGTCTTAAAGCATTTTGGCACATAAAGTCCAGTTTGAAAGCAGCTTGAAAAGTGAATGTTATAACTTGAAATATTAAGTATATTAAAACATTCGTTTTGTTTTGGATTTGAAAAGAAAGAATCACAAACCACAGTGATTTGAGAGCAAGTTTTCCCTCCAAGTACACAATTGGAACGGCCCTTAAAATGGTGGAAATAGTGACTCTGAGTCTATTAAGGAATGTTAATACATTAAAAAGTCTATTAAAGAAGTGATAAATTAACGTTTTTTGCACAGTTAGATGTGGCATGTAAACATTGTGTCCATACAGTCCAAAGACAAACACTAAGCTGCAAAAATGGCCCATTTTGAGTTTTGTTTTTATGATGTCAAGAAGCCCAACTCATTTACATGTATAAGGTTATGAGTCATAAGACAATTTTCCACCAAAACTGTGAGCAAAGCAACAAAAAGTCACATCAAAATGAATTATGTCTGTTTTTAGTATATAAAACCAAATAAACATCATAATATGACCTCAGGAAAAAAAAAAAAAAAACATGTCAAATGTTGGTTATGAGCCTTTTTAAAACTGTTGGGCTGTTTGTTTTTATTTGTTGAGAAGTGAATAAAGAAGCTTACCATCAATCTGCAGAACCGTTTCATGATGCAAAGGACCCTGTAATCATGCAAAGGTTTCTTTGAGTATTAATGGTACTATACAGAACCACTTTCTTTATTAAAGAACCATTTTTAAGAGTGTGCCCAGTGAAATATATTTTAATAGACCTTTAATAGTAGTTTTAGGCCTACTTATGTGAGCCAAAATATAGCATCTGTTCCTATTCAAGCATCACAGCCATCCAAAAATCTGCTCTATACTTTATGATGCATGTATGGAAGCATGAATACAGGAGTTTGAGTGTGTGTTGTGAGGTGTGCTGACATGCAGAAACAAACACACATGTCCTCATTTGTACAGAACACTGAACATAGCTTGTTAAAGTACTGGAGAGAAATGGTAAGAACGAGAGAGAGTCTGGAAGGAAAAGAGAGAGATCTACTTTAATGGCCACCACTGCAGACACAGTGGACTGGAACAGCCCTGCTGCTCTACTGTCATTAAAAGGGTTCATGTCAGACTGGTCAGGACTTATGTCTCATGATCTTTCAGACAGCAGTCAAATTTAGGACCTGAGTTGGTGACACTGGACCTAGATCTGGTGAAAAAGGACCATTTCTGGTCCAGAGCTTTGTAAAAGAGAAGAGACACCTGTATTTGCAGGATTCAGTTAAACAAATATCATATCATATCATAAATGCATGATTAAAGTAAAATGTTTTTTTGTAGCTAGCTACAGATTTTTGTGCTAATAGCTGTAGATTGTAATACTGCTGCGCCATTTAAGGTGGAACAGGACACCTCAAATGAAAGGCTGACTTCATGACTTAGTGTTTGAAAAGTTCTTGTTGCAGATTAAACATTGGGAGACCAGCTAGAGTGATTATAAATGCAAATCCATTCGTCTCCAAATTAGTAATGTTTGTCTTAAATCTTTATCTTTGCCGTCTCATTAGATATGAGCTAGGCGAGGTTGTCTGTGTCGCTGTGTGACCAGCACATCAATCTTCAGCATTAAAGAGTGAATTAGCAGTTCTACATTAAGTCCAGCCTTTAAGACCATTTATTGTTAAAACTGTACTGAACAGTCAGGAGAGCTTTTTTTACTGCAAAGAGGATTATGTCATTTTGTTCCCCCTCACGCAGTCAATAATGTCTGTCTGCAGAGCCAGGGTCACTGATGAGTGTTGCTGAAGTTTAATAAAGGACTTTTAAAGGAATATTATGTCTGTACATCTTGCTGAAATGTTTAAATTGGAGCAGTTTTATTTAAACTGTAGACAAAGCTTTTCTAGCTACAAGCCAGCTACACAATTTGGGAAAGTAGCTACAAATGACCTAACTACTCATTTTTCAGTAGCTATCCCAAACCCACAAAATGCCCTATAATGCTTGGCACAAGCTTTCATAATTGCTTATGAGAAGTAATAATCACATGCATTAAACACTAAAATAAGAGTGCAGAGCTTGTGTTGTTGAAATGTCAGATTTCATAATGCACTGTAATATCTGTACACAAGATCATTGTAAGCATCAATGGTGTAATGCGCTACAACAAGGTTCTGATATATGATCCTATCACAACAGACAAAGGCAGAACAAAACTTATTATCTCCAAAATGCTAACTTTACAGGACAAGGAAAAAACGGACAAAAAAAAAAAAAGTCAACGGACCCACACTTCTTTCCAAGTAATTTGGGGCTATTTCTTTTTGTCTATTCATCATGAAACTTATGCACAATGTAAAGGGCAACAGGCAAAAGACAGATATATAGATATATAATAAACATGCAAAGATGATAAAAATGCTGCACATAGATAAATTACACCTCTCAGATTGTTTTACAGTGAGAGCGATAATTGAACGTACAATTTGCACAGAAATTATACTGCAGACAGCTCACAGCATGCAACTCGTATGAACTAGCATGGACGTTTTGACATGTAAGACAGAAATGAGAAGCCTTATACAAATGTTCAACACCAGACTAAGTGAGAGATGGCATTACCATATGCAAGAAGCCATCATGCTCTTTTCTATCCATCTCTGACTGAAGCATCACTAGGCCTAAGGTTAAACCAGGGGTTAGTGAAACCATTACAAGTATAAGTGGGTGTCAACATCTCACAGAACCTTTCTTTCTCCACTTGCTATCTTTATGGACCACAGTAGCTCATTTGTTTGTTTTGTATGCTAATGGTTACCACTTGCTGTCACACACCATACAGGGCTATTTTCACCTTTGCCACTTTGCCTCAGGTAAGCTGTGCATTTAAAAGACATTATTGGAGAAAAAACCATGGCCGTGAGTTAGCCCCACACTCCCCCATCGCTAATAGCCTTCAGATAACCACAGACAAGTGACAAAAATGGCTACCGTTAGCAGAAGCATCTATTTTGTGCTGTTCTGAGGCTAGCACTAAGGGAACAAACCCACTGTGGAAGCTAACGCTACAACAACTACTTCTACTTTTGTTTCTGAGGTAAAAAGTTGCTGCAGTAGGAGACATGCTAGCTCGACAGAAAAGCCAGGAAGCACGTTGGAAAATTGCCTGACTTAAGAATCATAAACATAACTTGGGAGTACTGAGGGGCAAACTGTGGACCCACTGTATTATCATAATGCAAGGTAAGTTATTCATCACTTGGTGATTAAAGATCATTTTTACACCAAAGCCTACTGTAGAAGCTACCTCACAAAAGGGCAATACTGCTCAAGTAAGGTCTTTAAGGCTAGTAATGCAATGCGTATGTGGGGTGCTAATGCGCTAATTCACCCGGTGGACCAGGGTTCCCAGCTCTGAATCTATTCATTGATTGTGTTTCTTCATAAGATGAGGCCTTTTGGGAGCTAGGTTTACAGGCCCGCCTGCTGTTGTCTCGCTTGTTAGTGAGCAAGTGTGTGTTTGTGTGGTCGAGAAGTCAGTAGCAGGTGCCATCACTGATGTTGCTTCCTCCACACGCACAGCTTTTCCTCTTGATCACTGTCCAAGGGCACATCCTTCTTTTTCACTCCACTATACACTTCCTTCTCTCTTTTCTCTCCATTAATTCCAGTATTGTCTCCACAGCCAGTGTAATTGGACTGATCAAACTGCTTTTCGATAATGCACACATGATTATCACCTTTAATGAAGTGGATATTCCAGCCTTGCTAGGCACACCTGGCTAGACAGACCGGAATAACATTCTTATATGCAAAAATTATTTTGCTTTTTTTTCATCTGTTTAAGGCAGATGCCAATGCAACTGACATTATTCTACATACATACTTATACAAAGTACACATGCGTACTGTGCAAAGTCAGGGATACCCTTCATTTATGACAAATTTTCCGTCAAAGCTTCCATTATATACAAGTTATTCATTTATCATGAGATATTTCTGAGGAACGTACAAGATCATTCACTTGCAAGGAAATTGTGAAAAAAGTGAATAAGAAAAGTGAATAAACAGCCGTTTCCAAAACTAGACTTCAACATATTATTAAATTAAATATTTTAAAGGAATACTACTACAAATACTACAAGAACAACGTCTCAAATGTTGAAACTGAGACATAGTATTGTTTTTTGAAAAATATATGCCCATTTTGAATTTGTTGCCAACAGCACGTTCCAAAAAAGTTGGGATGGGGGCATGTTAACCACTGTGCTTCATCACTTCTTTTAACAACACTCTCTAGGCATTTGGGAACTGAGGAGACACTGCTGTATGTTTGATATGTTTTCAATGGGTGGCAGGTCTGGACAGCAGGCAAGCACAATCTGTTAGCACCTGGACTGTTTTACTACAGAGCAATGCTGTTGTAATACATGCAGAATGTCATTTGACATTGTCTTGCTGAAATAAGCAAGGTGTTCTCTAAAAAAGACATTGTCTGGACAACAGCATATGTTACGAAAACATGGATATATCATTCAGCATTAATGGTGCCATCACAGATGTCAACGTCACCCATGCCATGTGTACTAATACAGTACTATCACAGATACCATCACAGATACTGGCTTTTGAACTGTACGCTTATAACAAGCTGAGTGGTCTTTAGCCTGGAGGACACAGTGTCTATGATTTCCAAAAAGAATTTCAAATGTTGATTCGTCAAACCACAAGTACCCTCAGTCCATTTTAAATGAGCTTGGGCCCAAAGAAGGTGGCAGCATTTCTGGATCCTGTTTATATATGGTTTCTTCCTTGCATTTTAGTTTTAACTTGCATTTGTGGATGCAGTGACAAACTGTTTTCACTGTTTTTCAGAACTGAGCCCATGCAGTGACCCATTGCGTAATGTCTGATTTTAATGCAGTGCTGCCTGAGGGCCCAAAGATCATGGCCAGCAAATACTGTTTTTTGGCCCTGTTCATTACATACAGAGATTTCTCCAGATTATCTGAATATTTTATTGCTGTTATGCACCATAGATGATGAAAAGCAAAAGTTCTTTGCTATTTTACATTGAGAAACTTCATTCTTGAATTGTTGCACTATTTGCTCATCTTTCATCTCTAGCTGAGATGCTCTTTTTACACCCAGTCATGTTATTTACCTGTTGCCAATCAACCACCAGGTGTTTTTTTCAGCATTACACTACTTTAACAGCCCCATCCTAACTTTTTGGGAACGTCTTGTTGGCATCAAATTCAAAATGGGCAAATATTTTTCAATAAACAATAAAATTTCTCAAGTTTCAACATTTGATATGTTGTCTTTTTACTATTGTCAATGAAGTATCATGTTTAAATGATCTGCACATCATTGCATTTTTTTTTCATTTACATTTTGCACAGGATCCCAACTTTTTTGGAAATGGGGTTATAAATTAGAATGGGACTCTTTACAACCATGCAAGACCTGGTAGACCACCAACACCTTCATAATAAGATCAACAGTACTTAAAGCGTTCATCTTTGAGAGAGAGGAAAAAATCAAGCCCCACTCTTGCTTCAAATCAGATTGAAGTGTTTGTCCATCCTTCAACTATAAGAAGACAACTCAGCACTATGAGTCTGAAAGGATGTGTAGGTGTCAAGGAGTCATTATTGAAAATAGACAAAAAAGAAGAACATTTGTAAATGAAACAACAACATTAACTCGTGTTCCTGCTTTGAACCTTTAAACAGGGCTGTTTGTTGCTATTATGAAATCCATGATTTTAGCCTCTCTTTCAAATATAGCTTTTAAATCAATACTTTCGGCAACTTCAGCAGACGGCACTTCACAGTGCTTGTGGTAGGGTTCTATATAGCACCAAAAATGGTTCTGCTATATCAGAACCATCTCTAACTCCCTTTTTGAGGTTTCAATTTTGTTGTGTTCATTTTAAAAAGCTCACGATAAATAAAAAAATATTTTTACTGTAAAGATATTTTACCTGAATTGCACAAGGAATGAATGTAGCGATACTTATAAAGTAGTAATAAATGTACTTATGATTGTAGAATATTAATTTGTCACTATGCATGTGGTTATAGAGTAGCAATTCATGTAGTTAAGCATGTAGCTGTAGAGTAGAAAATCAGATAGCTATGCATACAATATAGAATAGTTATTCATGTAGTTATACATAGTTATAGAGTAGCAATTCATGTTCTATATAGCACCAAAAATGGTTCTGCTATTGTTACAAGCTTGACATGGTAACAATAGAGGAACCCTTTTTGCTGCTGTATACAACCTTTTGTAACAGGTTCTATATAGAACCATCTACAGCATCCATCCATCCATCCATCCATTATCTTCCGCTTGTCCGGGGTTCGGGTCGCGGGGGCAGCATCCTAAGCAATGAAGCCCAGACCTCCCTTTCCCCAGCCACTTCCACCAGCTCTCCAAGTGGGATTCCGAGGCGCTCCCAGGCCAGCTGGGCGATATAGTCGCGCCAGCGTGTCCTGGGTCTTCCCCGGGGTCTCCTCCCAGGTGGACTCGCCTGTGACACCTCCCGAGGGAGGCGTCCAGGAGGCATCCTAACCAGATGCCCGAACCACCTCAGCTGGCTCCTCTCGACGTGAAGAAGCAGCGGCTCTACTCCGAGTCCCTCCCGGATGACTGAACTTCTCACCCTATCTCTAAGGGAGAGTCCAGACACCCTGCGGAGGAAACTCATTTCGGCCGCTTGTATTCGCGATCTTATTCTTTCGGTCATTACCCAAAGCTCATGACCATAGGTGAGGGTGGGAACGTAGATCGACCGGTAAATCGAGAGCCTTGCCTTATGGCTCAGCTCTTTCTTTACCACAACAGACCGGTAAAGAGCCCGCATCACTGCTGACCCAGCACCAATCCGCCTGTCAATCTCCCGCTCCCTTGTACCATCACTCGTGAACAAGACCCCGAGATACTTGAACTCCTCCACTTGAGGCAAGAGCCTATCCCCGACCCAGAGAGGGCTCTCCACCCTTTTCCGCCTGAGAACCATGGTCTCGGATTTAGAGGTACTGATTCTCATCCCAGCCGCTTCACACTCGGCTGCAAACCGATCCAGCGAAAGCTGAAGTTCGCGGCCTGATGTCCCCAATAGGACCACATCATCTGCAAACAGCAGTGATGTGACCCTGAGGTCACCAAACCGGACACCCTCCATCCCTTGACTGCGCCTAGAAATTCTATCCATAAAAATTATGAATAGAATCGGTGACAAAGGGCAGCCCTGACGGAGTCCAACTCTCACTGGGAACGAGTCTGACTTACTGCCGGCTATGCGAACCAAACTCCAGAGTTGGTCCAGTGTTCCACGACCAGGGCGGAACCCGCACTGTTCCTCCTGGATCCGAGGTTCGACTATAAGCCGGACTCTCTTCTCCAGTACCCCTGCATAGACCTTGCCAGGGAGGCTGAGGAGTGTGATTCCCCTGTAGTTGGAACACACCCTCCGGTCCCCTTTTTTAAAAAGAGGCACCACCACCCCAGTCTGCCAATCCAGTGGCACCGCCCCCGATGTCCACGCAATGTTGAAAAGGCATGTCAGCCAAGACAGCCCCACAACATCCAGAGCCTTGAGGAACTCAGGGCGGATCTCATCCACCCCTGGAGCCTTGCCACCAAGGAGCTTCTTAACTACCTTAGCGACTTCGGCCTCAGTAATGGACAAGCCTATTCCCATGTCCCCAGACTCAGCCTCCTCACTGGAGAACATGTCGGTGGGATTGAGAAGGTCCTCAAAGTATTCCTTCCACCGCCCAATGACGTCTTCAGTCGAAGTCAGCAGCACACCATCTCCACTATATACAGTGCTAGTGGCACACTGCTTTCCCCTTCTGAGTCGCCTGACAGTTTGCCAGAATCTTTTCGGAGCCGACTTAAAGTCAGTTTCCAAGGCCTCACCAAACTCCTCCCATACACGGGTTTTTGCCTTGGCAGCAACTGAAGCCGCAGATCGCTTGGCCTGTCGATACCTGCCAGCTGCCTCTGGTGTCCCACAGGCCAACCATGCCCGGTAGGACTCCTTCTTCAGCTTGACGGCATCTCTCACCTGGGGTGTCCACCACCGGGTTCGAGGATTACCGCCCCGACAGGCACCAACTACCTTACGGCCACAGCTACAGTCAGCTGCTTCAGCAATGGAGGAACGGAACATGGCCCATTCTGAGTCAATGTCCCCCACCTCCCCCGATATCTGGTCAAAGTTCTGACGGAGGTGTGAGTTGAAGATCAATCTGACAGGTTCTTCTGCTAGACGTTCCCAGCAAACCCTCACTATGCGTTTGGGCTTGCCTGGTCTGACCGGCATCTTCCCCCACCACCTGATCCAACTCACCACCAGGTGGTGATCAGTTGATAGCTCAGCTCCTCTCTTTACCCGAGTGTCCAAAACACATGGCCGCAAGTCCGATGACACGACTACAAAGTCAATCATTGAACTGCGGCCTAGGGTGTCCTGGTGCCATGTGCACTTATGGACATCCTTGTGTTCAAACATGGTGTTCGTGATGGACAAACTGTGGTTTGCGCAGAAGTCCAAAAACTGAACACCACTCGGGTTCAGATCAGAGAGGCCATTCCTCCCAATCACACCCCTCCAGGTCTCACTGTCATTGCCCACGTGAGCGTTGAAGTCCCCCAGTAGGACAATAGAATCTCCAGGAGGAGCACTTTCAAGCACCCTTCCCAAGGACTCTAAGAAGGCTGGGTACTCTGAACTGCTGTTCGGTGCATAAGCACAGACAACAGTCAGGACCCATTCCCCAACCCGAAGGCGTAGGGAAGCTACCCTCTCGTCCACCGGAGAAAACCCCAACATACAGGCACAGAGTCGAGGGGCTATGAGAAAGCCCACACCTGCCCGCCGCCTCTCACCATGGGCAACTCCAGAAAAGAATAAAGTCCAGCCCCTCTCAAGGAGATTGGACCCAGAGCCCAAGCTGTGTGTTGAGGTGAGCCCGACTATATCTAGCCGGTATCTCTCAACCTCGCGCACCAACTCAGGCTCCTTCCCTGCCAGTGAGGTAACGTTCCAAGTTCCAAAAGCCAGTTTCAGCAACCGAGGATCAGAACGCCAAGGCCCACGCCTTCGGACACTGCCCGATCCACAACGCACCGAACCCCTACTACTGCCCCTACCATTGGTGGTGGGTCGATGGGAGGCATCTACAGCATATTCTCCGTAAATCTGAAGAACCACTAGAATGCAAAGAACCATTTCTTTACCAAATAATTATCTTTTTTAATAGCGTAGGATACATTCTTTGAGTAAATAACAAAGCACTTTTGTAAGCCACTCTGGATCAGAGTGTCTGCTAAATGCTGTAAAGGTAGAGGCTGTAAGAGAAGACAAACTGCCTGTTAATAGCTTTGAGTTTAGAGGAAATGTTGGATGGGCTGGTGTCAACAAACTTGTGGATATAGTGCATATTTAGAGTTGCCGTTGTGTCATATCTCTAATTCCCTTCTTGAGGTTTTAATTTTGTTGTGTTTATTTTAAAAAGCTAGCTACTTCTTATATTGCATGAAAATGTCATGATAAATGGCCCAATAGAAATAGGTCTGAATACCTTGGGGTGAAATATTGTTAGATTAACTTATATTAAAAGGCAGAAGTGTTCTTTAATTCTTAGGACACGTGTGTGGGTATAGAAGCATGAACATGCTCACAGTTCAGAGTTCAGAGGAGCCTGCAGGTCCTTACAGTGTGTGTACTTTGAACTGTGCTGACATGCAGACACAAATATACAAACCTTCATTTGTACCACACACTGTATGTGAACACAGCTTGTTAACTTCCTCACACCAGTGAGTGCTCTGGTGAGAAAGAGAGAACAAGAAAGAGAGAGAGAGAGAGAAAGAAAAAGAGGGAGATCTACTTTAATGGCCTCTGCTACCAAAAGTGGACTGGAACAGTCCTGCTGCTTTGTTGTCATTAAAATGAATTCATGTCACACTGATCCAGGGTCAAGTTCACCAAAGCGTTTCATAGAAATCAAAGAACACACAAAAGATATTAAGACATACTGAGAATTCTAAGTAAGATCTTAACAATGTTATTTTCAACAAAGAAACTTAATTCTTCTCAAATATTTTTTGTTTTTTTACATTTTTTAATTATTTTCTTAATTCTCAACTAATGAAAATAAAGTAGGCTATTATGATATTTGTCATGTAAACTAATGATTACAGCTTATCAGCTTATTTAGACATTCTAAACAGTCTTAGATGATTACACTTTAATTCCCCTAAGCACTTTAAAACAGCAGAAATGAAATGCAACCAAAGCTAAAAACAGAAAACTGTGTATATTGATGGTAGAATAGTGATTCATGTAGTTGTAGTGCAGTAATTAATGCAGTTATGCCTGTAATTATAGAGTAGTAATTCATGTAGTCATACATAGTTATAGAGTAATAATTCAAGCTATGGACATAAGTATAAAGTAGTAATAAACGCAGCTTTGAATGTAGTGTGTGAATTTGTTATTATGAACATGGTTATAGAACAGTAGTTCATGCAGTTAACATGTCTCTGTAGAGTAGCAATCCACATAGTTATAGAGTGGTAAAATGAGATAATCCCTTATTAATCCCCATTAGTCCCCGGGGAAATTCACAGGGCTACAGCAGCAAAGGCATAGCAAAGCACTCAGGAAAAGAAGTAACAAGTAACGAGAAGAAAATTAAAGGTAATTAACCCTGTTAAAAGCAAGGTTACAGTCTGTTACTTGTTACTATACAGACAACATATATAAGTAAAGATGGAAACTATAAGATAAAAAATATAAACTCTATCCTTCACAAACTCTATTCACAAAAATGAACAATATAAACTATAAATAAAAAAGCAAAAAATATTTACACTGTAAAGATATTTTACCTGAATTGCACAAGGGATTAATGTAGCAATGTAGTAATACATGTACTTATGACTGTAGAGTATTAATTTGTCCCTATGCATGTGTTTATAGAGTAGTAATTCATGTAGTTAAGCATGTAGCTATAGAGTAGAAAATGACATAGCTATGCACGCAGTATAGAACAGTTATTCATTTACTTATACGCTTGCCGGCCACTTTGCCTTCAGAACTGCCTTAATTCTTCTTGCCAAACTTTCAACAAGGTGTTGGAAACGTTCCTCAGAGATGTTGGTTGGTTATTTGAGTTACTGTTGCCTTTCTAACATCTGGAACCAGTCTGCCCATTCTCCTCTGACTTCTCACATCAGCAAGGCATTTTCGTCCACACAACTGACCGCTCACTGGATATTTTCTCTTTTTCAGATCGTTCTCTGTAAACCCTAGAGATGGTTGTGCGTGAAAATCCCAGTAGATCAGCAGTTTCTGAAATACTCAGACCAGCCCGTCTGGCCCCAACAACCATGTCACGTTTAAAGTCACTTAAATCCCCTTTCTTCCCCGTTTTGATGCTCGGTCTGCACTTCAGCAAGTTGTCTTGACCACCTCTACATGACTAAATGCACTGAGCTGCAGCCGTGTGATTGGCTGATTAGCTATTTGTGTTAACAAGCAATTGAACCTAATAAAGTGGCCGGTGAGTGTACATAGTTATAGATTAGTATTTCATGACTATATGCATGTATTTACAAAGTTCATGTTGTCATGCATAGATTTTGAGTAGTAATTTGTCATGCATGTAATCACAGAGCAGTAATTTATATCGTTATGCATGTAGTCATGGAGAAGCAATTTGGATAGTTATGCATGTAGTTATAGAATAGTAATTCAGGTAGTTATGCATTGAATTATAGAGTAGCTGATTCACAGTTATGCATGTTTTAATAGGATAATAATTCATGTAGTTATGCATTTAATTATGCAATAACTTACAGGGTTATGCATGTAGTTATAGAGTGATAATTAAATAGTTATACACATCATTGTAGATGAGTAATTAAAGTGGCTATAGAGTAGTAACTAATGTAATTATTAAGTAGTAGTCTACAGTTATGCATGCAGTTATAGAGCAGTAATTCATGTAGCTATGCATCTATATGCCAAACTTAACAGGATTCTGTGAGCATGACAATTTTTAGCATAAACAAGTTAGTATGGAGTTATAAAGAGTCTAACGTTGAAAAAGAAGCACATTAAGGAAAGTTTAATTTCTTGAGACACTTTTGTGTTTCCAGCCCCAGGACTCAAATCTCAAGATCTTTCCCACAACAGTCAGTGAGGGAAGCTAGAGAGACCTAGATCTGTGCGAGAAAGGTCAATTTTACCCCAGAGGCATCAAAGGGGTGGGGGTGGGGATAGTGGGCAGGGGTTGGCGGGGAGTGGGATCCAGCACTTCCTGCTGCAATTTAACTAAAGCTAATTGAAGTCAGAGAGAGAGAGAGGAGAGAGAGATAGAGTGAGAAAGAGAGATGAGAGATGTTCCCTGTCCATACCAGTCCACTGTGGCCAGTGTCCTCTTTTATGCTGTGTCCTGCTGGGGATCAAAGGATGTCTCCTCAACAAACTGACCAGGAAGGCCAGCTTTATCACAGGACTGACCAAGGACTTGTTGGACACAACTGTGGAGAAGAGACTGACGGTAAAATTGGAGAACATATTGAACATTTCTGCTCATCTTCCCCAGGATACAGTGTCTGGTAGCACCTTTATCAATGTTATGTTCTACATTAATTATACCCTTTTATGCCATTTTTGCCAGGTTTTACATTTTTCCTTCCGCAATCTGAAATATATTTAGAGTGATGTATGCATGATTTAGAAAACTGGGAGCAAACTGCAGTTTTATTTTATTTTAACAGGGTTACAGAGGGAAAATATCAACAAAAAATTTTAGAGCCCATTTCCATTCCACTGTTTACATTGTCAATAGGCGGCCTTGGAAAGAAGCTGTACTGCTTATTGCTGCAGTAGTTTTGGCAAATTATTCTATATTTTTTTAAAGTGGCAGTATTTATGTAGAAACAGTACAGTTTCACATCACACATCGCTTAACCTGCACTGTGTCATTATTGTATGAACTTCATGTATTTATGATACACATTTCAAACAGAGTAAACATACAGTCGCTGCCCCCTAAAAAACTTTTCTACATTATTTGAACGCAACATCTGCTGGAAAAGTTGTAGCTGTAAAGTTTCTATTTTGGAGATACATGTTTTTCTTTAGACAGTGAAGATACACTGAAGGATGTATTACCTCAGCATGAAATTCAGCTCTTGACAGAGCAAATTGGAAACATTTCACTACAATGTAAAACAAACTGAAAATAAATAGATTTAATTCATTCAACTGAACTTTTCTTCATTCTAGTCCGTTTGACGTAAACCATTACACACAGCTTAATTCAGTGATTTAATTCTGATATATTTTCCCTCTAAAAGTCAAAGTCTGTTGTTTCATTTTTGAGTTCATCTATCTACAGTCATATGCAGATGACTGCATCTACAGAGAACATACTTTGGCATATTTTAAGACACAATAACTGTTTATGTGCTGAACATATTGGGGGGAAAAAAACAAATTATGGCCTATGTAAAAGTTAGGGCACATTTTATATTTTATGTTTTTTAGTATGTTTCAACTCTGCAAATAAATAGAAATTGTGTACTAAAAATTGCAAAAGTCAACGAGGAAGTCGGACTCCACTTCCCAGAATGCTCGGGAGGATCATGTGATCTTCCCCCACACCTGTCAGCGATCACAGTCGCGGAATTCTAACGACTTGCACCTGATGGACTCCTGTTTCTCTCTTTATGAGCTGGGACTTTATTTGGACTCTTTGCGAGGTATTGTTCCCATGCAATTACTGAGCGGCTTATCTATAGTGTATTTCCTGTGTATCGACTTCTCACTATTCCTGGTTTTATATCCCGGTTTTGTGTATTGTTTTGCCCATGTGTACCTCTGCCTGCCTGGACTGCTTTGTGTCACGACTTTGGATTGAACTTGGACTTGGATATATGTTTTCTCTCTCTGGGGATTCTCCTGATTACCTCAGGTATTAAATCCCTTCTCCTTTTACCTGCGAGCGTCTGCGATTCTGTTCACACGCTACACATATACTTTGACCAAATTTATGCAAATGATTGTTTCTATAATGATCACCTTGATTTTACTCATTTTTATTTACTTTTACTCAATTGTTATTAGTGTCATTATTGGTGTTGCTTGTTATTATACCTTTTTATTACTGCAATTATTTCTATGGCTTTTTACTTAACAATAAAAGCAATAATACTAATGTTATGGTATTGTAGTTATATTCCATATTTTTATACTGTTTTTACATATTCTTTGTGCTGTAATGTTTTTGTATGAATTTAATTATATGTCTAATCTCTTTTTGCCATTTAACTGTCTGTGAAGCACTTTATATGTATAAAGGCTCATTTTTTATTATTATTATTATTATTGTTGTTGTTGTTGTTGTTGTTTTATTTTGTGGTTCGTGTTGTTTTTGTTATTATCATTATCAAACTTGTTATCATCTTCCTAAATGGCAAACAAACTAAATTGTGTGTCCAATCAATTAAAATCAACCTGAAATCAAATTTCTCATGTGTTCTTATTACTTCATGTCTCTGATCATATTAAGCACAAGTCACCATATCGTTTAAAACATCATGTCATTCTTGGTTTTTCTGTCTCCTTTCATTAATTGTAATGCCTTTTGCCCATCTAGAACACCACAGGGTCAATCAACGATCAATGATATGAAACCATAACATCATATTTCACCTCCCACCAACCCCACCTATCATGTGGAGTGAAAACACTGTGCTTAGAGATCTTCTTTAAGACCATGTTTCACTCAGAAATGTGTCACGGTATGGAAAGAAAATAGGATGATTTCTGATTCGTGTTGACTTCAAAGGTCACTCGGTCTGCAGCGTTCAAACAGGGGCTATTTTAAACTTTCTAGTGATGCTGAACAGTAGAGCTACTCCGCTCCACTTGTGCAGTAGTTCCGCTGTAATTGGTGGGTACATGAGTGCATGTACACAGAGTACATGCAGAATGTGAACTGCAGTGCACATGAATGCATATCTGTCATAATAGCAGCTGAAACTGAAATAAACTTTTTAATAGCTGTATTCAGCCACAGAGGAAAGAGTGACTTATGTTTAGTGCCTCACCCAATGGACAAGTACACTGACTACACTGTACCTCTCTGTGGGGGTCTTGACATTAGCATGGAGTTGTGAAATGAAAAGGCTTGAATGTTGTAAGTCTGGCTTGAATGTTCAAGGAGTTCTACATGAGCTTCTTTGGGGGCAGCGAGAAATAAATGGCAAAACCTATTCAATAGCACTTGGAAATATAGTAATATCTAACTAATTTCACAGGTTCCAACCTAAATATGCAATTGTTTCAATGACTGGTCTAGTTAGAAAACAACACTCTCAAGTGATCTAGGGCACATTAACACTTGTTAGGTAGGGGCATCTACGGTCAGCTATTTTTGTTGGGTTTGCCAGTGAGTTGTAGATATTGAGGCTTTCATGCATTAATTCTCTCGTGCTGTAGGCAAAGCAAACACATTTCAATCTCTTTTTTATAGAGTAACATGTCAAAATCTGTGCTAATTAAATCAAAATACAAGTCTTGCTTAATGTGACATGCATGACAGGAGACATCAGTTTGTCAGGAGTAGGCCAGGTTTTTGTAGAACCTGGAGAAGGGCCAACGGAAATATTTCAGACATTCTTTAATAATGTGTTTATTACGTCTTGGCTGAGAACGCGTTTTCTTTTTATGCTGTTTTTTGCTTTTATTATCTTGTTAAGTAGACAAATGAAACATAAAAACTACAAGGTAATGAAGACAGTACACTTCTATCATTAATAAAATCTGCCTTCAATAAGACTCGGCCTGCATATTAAAAAGAGTTTACGTAATATAAACTTACTACAGTGATTACTGTGAGCTACAGGATGTGCCACGAAATCCACAGTAGAGAACAGTTGCTCACCCAAGGCCACGATCCTTTTCTTGTTTTTTTTTTTTTCTTTTTTTTTTGCACATTTGCCCTCTCTGTTATTTGTTTTTTGGTCACTGCATCAACCAAAGCTACATGTATTGTTAGCGTGCTAGCAGGGGCTTTGCCTTCTCCTTCTGTTTTGCTGCATTCTGTACTTTGAGCAGTCATGTTTATATCTGGTATCAAAGCTCTCGAGCACTGTACGTGTTTTGTTCACGCTTGTCTACTGTTCCTTATAGAAAAGAAAAGAAAAAATCCAGTTTTTCTGCTGCTGCTCAAACTGTTTGAACACATCTGTCCTGACCAGCAGAGAAGAGCAAAGAAAAGAAAACAATGTTAATGTTTTGGTTGTCAAAAGTTGGTGGTGCATCTCTACATTAGTAATATTCATACATTTACTGACTGCAGAATTTAGTATATCAGTAAACCAATATTGTTTACTACCAAACAATCATTACTAAAATGAACTGAGGGGTTATATGGCAGACGTTATTCCAGCCCTGGAAATTATAACCATGATATAGACACTTGTAGGGCCTATACTCTGCATGGAAGCTTAGAGCTACTGTAGCTCATGGTTTATTTGTAATAATCTGTTCTAGAAAAACTGTAATCATGTTTTCTAGAAACATTAGATAACAACTTTTATTAACATTTTAATGAATGAAGCTGGGGTAACATGGCTAGCCACTGAGTAATTCACTGACCCAGGTTTTTAAACAAATATTTTGAAAGAAAAAAGTCTGTAACGTCCCTTCTGATGAAGGAAGATTTTCGTGAGGAAGCGACCATGTGATGTCAAGCTATTTAAAAATACATAATATATGCTTTTTATCTTCGCAGTGTCTAGTTGTTATGACTACTAAGTGAAATTACTAAGTTTATATTTGTGATCATTTTAATATTAGCGTTTTATATAATATTATATTTATATTATATTATAATAATATAATATTAGTGTAAGTTAGTTATTCACAAGTAAGACATCTGAAAAGGTATCCATCTTATTGTCCTACAGTAGCCATTCATATTCAGGGTGCCAACTGGCTTTGTCAGTGACTTAATACAATGAATTAAAATTCCAAAAAACAATAGTTATGGCATTTGCCATCATCAAAACTTGTCTCACATGCCCCTTTCCTCAATGTAGAGGAATGTAATGTGGTCAATGTATGACTAAGTAAATAATCTACTACAGTGTTTTTTGGGTTTTTTTTTTTTATTGTCGCACGAAGCATTAAGAGAGTGCTGCATGAGGCACACTAACTAGCAAGGAACGGTTTTTGAAAAGACAGGGTCCAGAATCAGATAACTCTAAATCTGAGCCCTCAACTTCATCATTCAATGGTAGCTCAGTAGCGAGTGTAGAGGCCAGAAACAAGACAAAGTAAAGTATAATAACAGCTACTTGTCGTACGGTTTCATCTTTACTGAGGATCCATCACGGCCTCTCCATGTGTGCCTGCTAGGTGGTGTGAAATCAAACCAAGCAAAGGTTCTGAGCAAACTTAAAAGACACCTGCCAGCAAATCATCCATTGCTAGCCAGCAAGGGTGCAGCATGTTATTCATTTGAAAAGTCAACATAAGTTATGATGAATTGTGTAAAAGTCTCAGAGAAAGAACTGGAGGCTGGCTATCGAGTGACCAAGATAGCAACTCAGGCTAAGAAGCCACACATGGTTGTCAACAAAATGCTAGGCCCACAGGCAGGAAAAGAAACAAATGTTTCACTGTTGGAATCTTCAGTTGGAAGGCGAATCCATTACATGTCTGCAGATATTGGAGATGTGGTTTTGGAAAAAATCTGATGCAGTGGGAAATTTTCTTTTAAAGTTGACAAATGAACAGATGCTAGTGGCACGCTGAGTTCTAGGCAAATATTGGATTCATAAATGGGGACCATATCAGAGAAAAAAATTATCTTGCAAATCAATGCCTAACAAAACAACCAGAATGGATATTCACTGTGTGACAACTGAGTATAATAAACAAGGGGAATAAGTTGGGAGAACCGTATCAGTATCCACACTGATGGCGCCACTACCATGACTGGTTGTGCTAAGGCTTTCATAAGAAGAGATCATGCGAAACCTGGTCACGCAAAACACTCTTCACAGTGAGGCACTAGTTGCAAAGAGGCGGCTGAGAGGACTTTTAGATGTACTGGATGGAGTGTTGGACTTCATTCATTTCATCAAGGTATGATCTGTTTTCAACTCTATGTGAGGAAATGAGAGCAGAATGTCATAGCTTGTTGCTACACATGGCTGTAAGCTGTCTTTCAGGGGGGGGCGGTTTGGGCCCAAGAAAATTCTGGTGTGTGAAACTTGCGTACTTGGCCTTTAGGCATCTTAATGAGCTGAATGCTAAAATGCAAGGAAAAGAAGAAAATCTCACCTCGTCTGACAAACGTGGCTTCAGATCTAAACCCCACTGTGGAACAGTGGCAGGTTTGAGATGTTTACCTTTTGCAGTGAATATTCAACCAGCAGCACTCCTCCTGACCTCATCTCTCAACTCTCAGCGATGAGTGATTTAGTCTGCATTTTCCTTCTGAGTCTTTTGTGAGGTTTGACTGGGACTGTGACCCGAGTTCAGGTGCAGTGGAAAGCTCAAAAGACTTGCCACTGGCACAAGAGCAACTGGCAGATCTGGGAAGATCACACATTAAACATAAGCTTTCACAACGTAGCTTCGGACAGGTTTTGGACATCTTTGTAGACTGAGTACCCAGTAGTTTCAAGTAGTGCCACTGCAAGTCTGCTACCATTTTGTATGACATATTTGTGCTTTTCAAGCTCAGGAGAGTGACTGAGAGCTGAGAGTGACATGTCTGCCTCTCATCCACCCCTGCCAGAATAGGGTCCTTTGTAGAATGCCAGGGTGCCAGAATAGGGTGTATTGATAGTAAGTCACATTTACCACTCACCCCATAACGCCCAAGGATGCAAATTGTATGTTTTTAAATAATTTTAGACCAAGATGACTTGAGATTTTGCGTACTTCTAAAGTGTACCGTGACTGAGAAAAGATTAGGAAATGCTACTCCACATAATCGATCGAAATGTAATCATGCTAATTAGTAAAATATGACCATGTGTTAAGTCAGTTACTATTATTATTGCTAAAAATGCATCAAAGATGCTTTCCAAGGACATAAAAACACCCACAATTATAGAATGACCCATATAAGTCATGGTTACGGCAAGAGTGTGATTCTCACATGCTTCTGCTGCTGAACACATTCTACTTCAGCAACCCAGCCAGGTGAAAAGAGGAGCTGACTTCATTTGCTTACAGCCAGGAAGAACAACATGAACGAAAAAATGAAGACAAAAAAAGAAATACCATTTGTTAGTAAAGGCTTTCTGTATGACCCACTTCCCCTTCCGTTCAAACTGCAGTCTGTCCTCTGCCTGTCTCTCTAGATCAAAGGTGCACTCTCAACGCTTCCCCGTGAAGGAACCCATGTCTCTGAATCCATTGGCTGACGGTTGTGTTACCGCAACCCCTACGCACTAACAATTCGGAAGCCTAATTTAACTATGCTTCCCTGTACCACTACACAGAGGCTAAACATAGCCGGAAGACTCCAGCCGCGCTGACAACCAGCTGTGAATGGAACTGGTTTGAAGTTGAGCAAAGTAAACAAGGCAGGCCACCAAAAAGCTTGGAGTCAGCAACTAATTGCACTGACTTTGGCTCACAACGAAAAAGCAGGCAAAGCAATTACACAATGGAAGCAGACTTGGAGGCAACGTAGCTTGTTTCGTAAGTAATAAGCACACCAATTGTTAGAGTAATAAGGAAGGAGACATTTTATATTAAAAAAAAAAGTGTTTTATATTCCAACATGGACCCTCGCCGTCTGGCGCCTAGGAGAGCAGTTCAGAAAACTCGAGAAACAGCAAGAATAAAAAAGGTGGAGAGAAATAGAAAGTGAAAATATAGAGCAACTCTCAGGGGAGGAGTAGGATCATTATTTGCCGAGCGCGCAAGCAAACTAAAAACGGCGTTGAGAAAATACAGCAAGTTTTGTGGGAGAAAGAAAGCGGCAGCAGTTCGCTTCAACTCTGTAACGGCTCTCAACAAGGTTATAGGAGCAATCCTTCATGAAATGGTACTTACAACCAATATGCACCAGGATGTAATAAGATAAGTCACAAGGCCTTGGCTTATAGAGTGCACAATGCCCACAGCAGTGTACTTCAAAACAATGGACTTGGCCCTTAACGGGTTTCGGGAAATAACAAGGCAATGGGTTTAGGGAGAATGTGAGCCTTTTAACAATTTAAACTAAATAGTATTTGCCTTCTGCAGATATATTAAAGTGCCATAGAGCATGAGGTGTATACTCTTTACAATGCATCCTCCATTTCTGTGCTGTGATAGTACAGTTTCCCTCAGGGGTCAATGCACTGTCACTCTATCTATCCATCTATTGATCTATTTATACATTTCTAGAAAACACTGGCTCGGCTAGTTTTTGTAGCTATCCTCTTGCCATAGCAGGTCATGGAGTCTCATGATGAAGCGGTCTCAAAGACTTCTTTGCACTCTCTTAAAGTCCAGAGCACAGGCCACTCTGGAACAAAGGCAGGGCTTGATTTAGGACTGCTGGTAGCTGCTTTAATACAGAGACCAGGCCTCAATCTAGCTGATTTACTGCAAGCCGTGTCCAGACTGTAAATGGTGCTTAAACATTAAGTAACAGGAATAAGAGAGACGAAGGGCATGCTCAAGATTCTAGTTAGCCTATTGAGTGTATATACCATATATCATTAGAAGACGATTATTATGGAAAAGATCGGAATCAAGTTAAAGATAAATAATACCTGCACTAAAAATTACCCAATGCAAACACACTGAGAGAAATATGGAGCTTTATGGTAAAGAGCAGTCTATTTCAGTAAGGTTATGGTTAACTTGGCTGACACATATGTCTCACATGTGACTACACCACAGTAGTTATCATATCAGCTTCCACAGTGACACTGTACAGTTAATACTCATTACAATAAAGTGATGGTAGTTTTCTGACCAAATAAAAGTGCATACAATTTAAAAGTCAGATTGGCTCCATCTTCCTTGACTGCCCTCTGGAAAAGTTTCCTTTGTGCCGTGACAGGCTTTGTTCTGAGGTTGTATGTGTTTTCTGTATTTGCAGTGTGTTTATATAATGTACCACTGGTGATGATATAATGATGAAATGACAAAATCTACCAGGTTAATCCTTCCAAGGATGGTGCACATAATAAATAATAATAATAATAATGTATAACATATTAGACATTGCTGCATGCATATATATATATATATATATATATATATATACACACACATACACACACACACACACACACATCTTCTAAGCTGCTTTTCCTTCTGGGTTGCAAGGGGTTTCAGGAGCCTATCTCAACTGTCATTGGGTGAAAGGCAGGAAACACTCTGGACAGGTCGCCAGTCCATCACAGGGCAGATTGCACATTCACTCACACATACACACCTAGGGGCAATTTAACATGTCCAAACAGCCTGACTTCATGTCTTTAGACTGTGGGAGGAAACCAGAGAACCTGGAGGAAACCCCACGCAGACACTAATAATCGTCAGGAACACACACACATATAATATTTAAAGAATATTTAAAGGATGTGAGTTGATGAAAAGATGCGAATCACTTTTACAAAGACAGAGTGAGGCTGAAATATTGATTTTGGCTCACTTATTCACAATGACACTGTAGGTTTGATTTATAATCTTTTTAAATCTTCCCATAATGACCCTCTTCCATAGCAAATTAAAGTTGAGGCACGAAATAAAGAGAAGGAAGAACAAAAGCCAAAAACGCTTCATTCCTCATAAGCAGTAAACAGATTGAGATGCTTTGTCAGAAAAAATGGTTGTAAAAAAAAAAAAAAAGGTGCGGGGGTTCTTACGAAGGATGACTCATTTCCCTATCTTATCATCAGATGATATATGGAGACACCTCCTCTCTCTCTTTCTCTCTTGCAGACACTCTCATCGCAGTTGATATGTACAGTGTGCCTTAGGGAGAAGGAACAACATTTATCATGATGGGAGAATATTTGAAGAAATGCAATTTATTCCTGATGATGGGAAAGCAGTTTGCAGCTGAGAGAGCGAGTGAGTGAGTGAACGAGCGAGCGTGAGAGCGAGAGAGATAGAGAGGGAGGCATCAGCAGTGAACTGCCACAATTAGCACACTCAGCTAAACCCTTATTAGATAACCTCACTCATATATATATATATATATATATATATATATATATATATATATATATATATATATATGTATAATTTATAGTCAAAATAACCATTACATACATTATTTATTTTTAAAGTCAAAACAAAAAGCAGAGAACAACATTTTAACAGAAGGAGCCTAAAAAACTATATAAAATATCACATTTTTAGTATTTTAGTATTTTTTAGAACTTGCTTTTAGTTTTCCAAAGAAATCTCCAAGGACATTTTCACACCTCCAAAGTTCAGTGTTAGAAGTTGGTAGTTTTTTCTGCTTCTTACACTACCAGTTATTCCAAACACATTCAGTGATGTTGAGGTCTGGACTCTGGGGTGGTCAGTCGATTGCGCCGAGAACAGCAGTAGCTTCTTGGTTTGATTTGCATATTTTGCCTCTAATCGTTTTCCCCTCTCTCTGAAAGATGAAAGCTTTAAGTACTGTTTACCACATTGGTTCCCAATCTCAGTCCTGGTGACCCTATGCTCTGCACTTTTTGGTGTTTTCCCTACCTTACACTTCCTGACCCAGACCATGAGGAGCTTTTTGAGACAACACCCAAATGTGCAAAGTGTAGGCTTGTCAGGACTGGGATTGGGAACCCCTGCTCTACCAGGGCTTTCACAGGTGTTAAAAGTACATTTCCTCTGCATCTTTTTATTAGTTTTTGGACCTCCATATTTGGAAATTCCTGTTTCTTACTTATTTTCCTTTGACTTTCTTTGTCATTTTTAAGAGGATTAGCTGATACATAATCACCCCAGAAATATCTCATGAAAAGTGAATGTCATCCATTTTCACTGGACATTTAGCTGGAACAAATGAAGGTCTTTGACTTCTACAAGTTTGCAGACCCTTTCTTCTGAAGAAGTACTGTTACTGCAGCCTCTACTTTTCTGAAATGTCTTTACACGGGATGCTGGAACGTTACTGTGAGGATGTGATTGCATTTGATTTGATTGATTTCAGCTACTAGAGCATTAGTTCAGGTACTGATGTTGGATGATTAGTTCTGGATCATAAAGTCATGCCAGGTGATCCAAAAGGTGTTGGATGGAAGTCCATCACTCCAGAGAACACAGTTCCACTGCTTCCCAATGACCAGAGGCTTTACACCCCTCTAGTCGTGTTAACAGTGACACCATTGATGGTAATGTAATAAGATTTTATTCAGAGTCATTTAGGTCCATTTGTGTTGGTCCATTCATCAAGACATGTTCACATGATGGAAAGGCTAGCTGCCTTTGGCTAGCGCCAAAGAAAAACAAAAAAGATATCTTTGAGGTTTTGATATAACGATATGTGTTCTACATGTGCCCACTGACTGACTGGTGGGCATATGTTAATGCTTTGGCAACAGCATAACTTGGTACAGTCACACCAATAAAGCTTCTTTAAATTTAAGTTTAATTGAATGGAACTGAAATGTAGGCAGGTGCACATCCATACAAGAAGCTTGTAGAGAAAGACAGATAGAAGGAGAATAACAGAAAGAGAGTAAGAACGAGTGAAAGAGAGAGCTCTTTCACCTCTGACTAAAAACAAGCCCACTAATGAAACCAAAGAAACAAACCCGAGCCATTAACACGAATGTAAACAAGTCTGCTTTACTTATGAATGATGAATGAGCATAATGGCTTTTCTTTTTCATTTCACAACAACATGTTATAATGTGAGTGGTTTACTTTCACGGCCAGCAAGCATGTTTAAAGACTAAAAGAGTGAAGGAGAGAGAGCGAGCGAGAATGAGAGAGTGGTTGGTGGCGTTCTAAGCAGAAATCTTGCTGGGGTGCTTTAAGCTGAATCCTCCTCCAGTGAAACGAGGTCCGTCAGCACGCTGAGGCAGGATGATGGGCTGTTCTGCCTGGGTCAGACTCCTCTCTTTCTCCCTAAAAAACAATGGGGGATAGAATTAAAAGGTGCAGGGTAGAAAAATATAAACACACACCACCCTACAGATCTCTCCTTCTAGGGGAGGGTCTCTACTGAGCTCTACTGAGGTTTCCTACAGTAGGTACACATGGCAGGACATCACAGATGAAAATAAATCTCGGCTATAGACGTATGAGTATCACATGTCAGCACTTTCAGGCATGCTTAAAGCAGTAAGTAACTGTGCTGTGGGAAGTGACAGCTGTACAGTATCCGGGATCACACACTATGCTTTGTTAAAAGTCCAAAAGTAAGACTCATTGGCTGAGGGAGTTGGGGGTTAGGCAGCTTCTTGCAGGCCAATTTTTCGCTAAACAATTATAACCTTTCATGAAATGAATATCAGAGCCTCCCTGTAAAATAAATGCCATAAAACATGGTGCAGATTAAACATTCACAATCTGCTTTTTTGACACAATTACACATTTCTGAGCTTGTTTCAATTAATTACAACTGAGAAATAACTAATATAAAATTAAACCATGATTTTGCTATTTTATAATACACATTACTGTTGCACTCTCCTGTGCATCATTTTATATTTACTGTGCAAAACAACCATAAGAACAAGTTTTAAGGTGGATATTTTTGAGATTAGAGATGATATGATACACTTGCATAAGGACTTTCTGCATAAAAATGCTTAAAAGTTATAAAGAAAATTAGACTCCTAACAGCTGTGCAAGACCTGGTAGACCACCAGAACTGTCAGCATTAGATCAACAGTACTTAACGCTTTCAGCTTTGAGAAGAGAAAAAAAGCTCCACTGTTACTTCAGATCTGAAAAAATCCACAGGTGTCTCTGGCCATCCTTCCACTGTGAGAAGACAACTCAACACTATGAGTCTGAAAGGATGTGTAGCTGTTAAGAAGCTGTTATTGAGAAAAGAAATAGACAAACTTTGCACCAAAGCATCAAAAGATACCTGAGATGTAGAGTACGGTTTTATGGACGGATGAGCCTAAATTTGTAATTGGGATTACTTGGATTGAGAAGTAAAAGAGATGTTCTAAGAGAACTTTGGAGGTGTAGAAAAATCCATGCAGGTTTCTATGAAAAACTGAAAGCAAGGCTTTGGAAAAGAATGGAAGCTCCAGTAAAGACAACATGTGGGCACAATAAATAAGAATAATTTGATATTATATTCAGTTGCTGAGGCTTTCTGTTAAATGTGTTTTCTGCTCTTTAATGGTTGTTTTTAGTAGAAATTAAATAAATGAAGGTGGTCTCTGATGTTTGCTCAGTATTGATATATGCATTATTACTGAAATCTTGTAGGAGGCATGCACGCTTATTCTAACAGACAACTAATACAACATCAGCAGTAGGCATGCTGCATAGAACCAGAAATAGCCATTGAACAGAAAACGCTTGGCTGTATTGCACTCCCATCATTCTCGTTTTACTTTGTTTGCTTAGTTGTTTGTGTGTTTATCTTGGTTTAGAGTCCCTTGGTGTCAGTCATGTGTTAATGCGGCCATGATCCAAACAAATATCAGTAAACACGATCGCTGAGGCTGACACACACACACACACACACACACGTGTATACTCTCTCTCTCTCTCCTTCTGCCTCGCTGCTTCACAGACATATACATGTGCACACACACAAACACACATCTCCCAGCAGAGAACATCTGTTGCCACCCTGATCCCTTTCAACTGTTCTCTTGCGATCGCAAAGCCCTCATCTTTCATTCAGTACACCACTAGTGCAGGACCTCTTGGCCACACACAAACACACCCACCTCCACACACCATTGTGCACACCACAATGCTTCCCCTCCTTGATGCTACAAACTTCTTTCTTTCCCTCTCCATCTTAATTCCTCTCTCGCTCACCGTGTTTGTCCAATATCAAATGCCGTCAATTAAAATTCACTGGCTGTGTAATGCGATTTCACATGGGAAGCAATGAAGACATTTGGCAACAAGCTTGAAAAGCACACACACACACATGCTTCATGCACCTTTGTTTTTCTCTATCCCCAAACAAAAATCCCAGCTAAATTAATATTATGCGGAAAGGGCTTCAAATATGCTTTCTCTTTGGACGGAACCACAGACATCTGTGAAATGCGCTTTGATCGGAACGCCGTTCGCTTGACTTGTGGAATCAGCATCATCTGCAGCTAATGATTTCTGACAATCGCAGAATCAAACCTTATAATTACATTTCCAGTGTTCTCCAGCATGATAGGACGTTTGGAATAATTTGGCAAGAAGTGGTGGTGGTGTGTGTGTGTATATGGGGGGTGGGGGTAGTTTGGTTTTTCTGCTTCCAGGAGAACGATGAGCTGGAGAGGAGAGGCTAGGATGGTGCCATCTCCGACCACTTTTGCCAGGTTTCTAAGTGGCAGAGACAGCCGTAATAATTGCAATGAGACCTGGAGCAGCAATGACAACAACAACATCAAAAACAACGTGAGAAACAACAAAAATAACAGCTGCAGCAAAACAGCAAAAACTGGCACCAGAGGCAGGACGAATCCACATCCACCAGAAAAAGTGCCAGCAATGACAGCACTTGACAGCATTACCAGTAATACAGGAACTCCAGCTCCAGCAACAATATGAGAAACAGCAGGAACACCACCACCACTAGCAGAGTAGCTCAGGTAAAAGCAAAACTATTGCTTCTTCTGTGAAATAATTAAACACCAAAAAAGAGCAGTAGCACCAGCTTGAACAAAACTATTGCCACTTCACCATCACCACCTGTAACACCAACTCCAGCAATACCAGTAGAACTAGCAACAAAATCTGCAACATCAGAAACAAAACCATGGACACAACTTCCACTTGTAACACCACCTCCAATAACACCATCACCACCAGGAAAATCAACTCAAAGTAACATCAATTCCAACAATGCCAACTCTGAAATCACTATAACCACTAGTAACTCCGACACCAATGGAAACATCTCCACCAGTAAAACCAACACCATTACCACCAGTTAAATCACCTAAGAAAATTACATGTACTATTACATGAGTACTATAAATCCTAACATCATCACCACCAGTAGCACCAACTCCAAAAGCACCACCTGTAACACTAACTCCAAAAACACGATCACCACCAATAACAACTCCATCAACACCATCACCACCAGTAACACCAACTCCAAAAACACCATCACCACCTGTAACACTGACTCCAAAAATACCATCACCACCAGTAACACCAACTCCAACAATGCCATCACCACCAGTAACACCAACTCAAAAACACCACCACTACCAGTAACACTAACTCCAAATCTGTCATCTCCACCAGTAACACCAACTCCAACAACACCATCATCTCTGTAACACTAACTCCAAAACCGCCATCACCACCAGTAACACTAACTCCAACGATGCCATCACCACCAGTAACACTAACTCCAAAACTGTCATCACCACCAGTATCAAGAGCTCCAAAAACACCATCACCACTAGTAATGTCAACTCCAAAAATACCATCACCACCAGTAACAATAACTCCAAAAAACATCACCACCAGTAACACCAACTCCATAAACACCATCATCACCTGTAACACTAACTCCAAAACTGTCATCACCACCAGTAACAAGAGCTCCAAATACACCATCACCACCAGTAACACCAACTCAAAATCTGTCATGACCACCAATAACACTAACTCTAAAAATACCATCACCGCCAGTAACAAGAGCTCCAAAAACACCATCACCACGAGTAACACTAACTCAAGGACTTGGTCACATGGTGCGAGCAGAACCACCTGCAGCTCAATGTGACAAAGACAAAGGAACTGGTGGTGGACCTGAGGAGGGACAAGGCATGTGACCACTGTGTCCATCAGTGGGGTCAGTGTGGACACTATGGATGATTACAAATATCTGGGTGTATATATTGACAATAAACTGGACTGGGCTAAGAACATTGACGCCCTCTACAGGAAGGGCCAAAGTCGTCTCTATTTTCTGAGGCGCCTGAGGTCCTTCAACATCTGCCGGACTATGCTCAGGATCTTCTATGAGTCTGTGGTGGCGAGTGCTATCCTCTATGCTGTTGCATGCTGGGGAAGCAGGCTGAGGGTGGCAGATGCCAACAGACTCAGCAAACTGATCCGCAAGGCCGGTGATGTTGTGGGTGTGGAGCTGGACTCGCTGACAGCCGTGTCGGAGAGGAGGACGCTGTCTAAACTGCAGGCCATTATGAACAATGGCTCCCACCCACTCTACGACACAGTGATGAGACACAAGAGCTCATTCAGCTCAAGACACACTCTACCAAAATGCTCCACAGAGCACCACAGGAAGTCATTCTTACCTGTGGCCATCAAACTCTATAACTCCTCCCTCAGTGTGTGATTCACAAAACTCAATACGAAACTGTTCATATGTGCAATAATAACAATTGTGTGTGCAATAACTCAGAAGGACACTAACTCAATTTAAATAATTTAAATAAGTGTAACTGCTTTATACCTGATGTTTCATATTACTATCACAATCACTGCCACCTTACTATAATCATAAGTACTTAAATCTTGTGTACATACTGTAAATTTCTCTATATTGTCTTAAATTATTAGTAAAGTGTTTATTTTTACATAAGTGGCTGCAACTGTAACAACGGCAATTTCCCCCTGGGATCAATAAAGGAATCTGTATCTGAATCTGAATCTGAATCAAAATCTGTCATCACCACCAATAACACTAACTCCAAAAATACCATCACCGCCAGTAACAAGAGCTCCAAAAAACCCCATCACCACCAGTAACACCAACTCAAAAGCACCATAACCACCAGTAACACTAACTCAAAAACTATCATCACCACCAATAACAATAACTCCAAAAATGCCATCACCAGCAGTAACATCAGCACCAAAAAACACCATCAGTAACACCAACTCCAAAAGCACCACCCCAACCTGTAACACTAATTCCGAAAAACACCATTGTACAAGTTACAGCAATTCCAGCAACATCACCACCAGTAGCACTAACTCGCAAAAAAATCCCAAAAAAACAACAGCAACAGTAACCAACTCCAACTACACCACTATCACCAGCAACACCAGTTCCAACTACACCATGGTCACCAGTAACACTACCTCTAACCACACCATACCCACCCTGTCTCCAACATAATCCAGAAAGAACTGCAACACCACAAAGTAGAACAACAACTCAGAAGCAACATAGAACACCATCAGAAGCAACAACAAAACAGTAGCTGTGAAACAAGACATAACTGGTGAGCACCGTGGCAATTAAGAATATGGTTTCTTTTTTCATCCACACTCTAAGATTCACTATCCAGTTCCTTTCCAATTCAAGCCTCAGGAACCCTAGACTTTGGTCTCCTTCACTCAGGTGTTCCACTCAAGGGATAAGGAATGTTGATTACTTGTCTCAGGTGTTTTAGATCCTTGAAAGGGACAAATTTATGGACAGGCTAGGTGTCCCCAGGCTTTGAAACCTCTGCCTTAAAAAACACTGTCACCACTGACACAGCTTGGAGAATTAACTACCACAGTCCAATATATTCTCTGTGACACGACCTGCACTTCGCCTCAGATTAATCTTAGTCAAATTTCATTCATTTAGTCTTCATTCATTAATTACATGGCTAATTCATAGGGCAAAATTAATCTGCACGTTGATGAGGGTGTAGAGGCAGTGGCTCTACATTAACAGGCAGAACTCTGCCGTATCAGATACCATTATGGAAAGAGTAATGAAGTTATGCATGAAGCTGTTTATTTAACACATCCATGTGCTGGCAGATGTAATAAAGACCAGAATATAGGCCTAGCCACTTCAGTGACTCCACCTCAGAGGAGAATGTACATGCTTTTGGATATTCATACACAAAAGTTTGGGCACCCCGATCAAAAATCCTGTAACTGAGAATAGTTATGCGTGTAAACGATGACCTGATTTCCAAAAGGCATAAGGTGAAACACGAAACATTTCATTTTAAGCAAGATTACTTTCTATTTCCATCTTTTACAATTTTAAAATAACAAAAAAGTAGATTTTGCAGCCTTTTTTGTCCAAACATATCTTTTCTCATTATGGCCATTTTATTTAACTTCATCGGTCCACAGCACTTGTTTTCAGATGCATCAGGCTTGTTTAGATATTGCTTTCCAAACATCTGATGCTAAATTCTGTGGTGAGGATCGAGGACAGGTTTTCCTCTGATGACTTCTCCATGAAAGTCATATTTGTGCAGGTGTCACTGCACAGTAGAACAGTGCACTACCACTCCAGAGTCTGCTAGATCTTCCTGAAGGTCTTTTGCAGCCAAATGGGGGTTTGTGATTTGCCTTTCTAGCAATCCTATGAACAGTTCCCTCACAAAGTTTTTGTAGTCTTCCAGATCTCAACTTGACCCTTAACTTGACCCCCAGTATTCCTGTAAATGGCCATTTCTTAATTACATTACAAACTGGGGAAATGGCTAGCTGAAAATGCTTTGCTGTCTTCTTATAACCTTCTCCTGCTTTGTAGACATCAATTATTTTAATTTTCAAAGTACTAGACAGCTGCTTAGAGGTGCTCAGATAACTACCGGTAGTTGGGACAAGGCTTAATGAGTTAGAACACTTAATAATACTTTGAAATCATCTAGTCTTTCCTAATGAAGAGCATGGACAAGCAATAGCTGAAACAAGCTAATTAAGGTCTAACATGTTAGTAAGATAGCTGAGAGCTCAAATATCTTGGAGTGGAGTTTTTTTTCCTGTGAAATTGCTCAAAACAACAAAACACTTATCTTGCTTAAAATGTTGAAAAGAATGTTTCATTTTTAACGTTTTACCTCATCAGTTCATCTTATACTCAGTTAACTCACAGTAACAAACATTTTTAATATGAGTTCCCAAAATTTTGCATGCCACTGTATACTTACTATCTATAATCTATAATTCTCTGTAGGTTTTTTACTAAGAATGAGGGCTTTCGTGCTTTCTCCGTAGAGAAAGGGAGAGCGAGAGAGAAAGAAAGAGAGCGATTGTAAGTCAATAGCGCAGATTGATTTGTGCCTGGCTGGAAACCAAGGCTTTAAACTCCCAACAGGGGAAAGTGTGAACATTTCTCAACTTCGACTCGTTTCATTAATGGAACAAAAAGAAACGTCCGTCCATTAAAAACGTATCAAAATCGACCCCCCCCCCCCCCACCGCCCCTCCCCCCGACCACCACACCCCCTGCTGTCTCTGTACAGAAAATAAGTAAGTCTCAGGAAAAACTGTGTTGATTACATTTGCATTTTTCTGCTGATCTGTGATCAGGTTTGTGGTTTCTAAGCAACAGCACAATCTGTTCAAATAGTTTAGGGAGCAATCTGAGTTATTTACATGAAATATGCCACTAATATACTATGGCAATGCAAAAGTGAAATAATCATATACAATGCTCAAAGAAGCTATTTTCATAGTTTCATGGGTTCATAGTGATAATGACGCTAAATATGTCAGTAACAGTACCAGACAGCACTCAATAGCAGGATGTGAATTTGCACCCCCAACCTGCTTCTTGAAGTTGTAATCCTGCTTATTGAACTCATATTGAATTCCTACCCACCATGTTCTCATATCTTATACTCTATACATGTCTGACACACTCAGCAGTCTGCCTCATCTTTTTTCTGACTAACTGACAGGGTTCTGACAGAGTTTTAACACTGGTCATTAGCTTTTCTCATAGATCTTGCAGTGGTCTGATCTGAGTGTCTTGTATGGCCTTGTATATTATAATTCCTCTATACTGTGTCAAGCAGAGGAATGTTGCTTTCTCTTTCAGGTCTTGGTTCCACCTCATGCTCTTTGGTAGGTTTTTGGTAACAGTTCCCTGTAGGCCACATGACACCTACATAAACAGAATATGGTTTAATGGGGGATAGAAAAGAAACTGGTTCAGCCTACAGCTCCGCCCATTCATACTGAAGTTATAAGGAATGTTTCGATCCAGACTGCTTTTTGATTTTTTTTTTTATTCTAAAGGATAAACAGAGGTTGAAAATGGTCATGGAAAATGAATTAAGACTGGTTCTGGTACATAAAGCCACACAAATATTATAAAACTGAACATGTCAGGAAATGTATGTGCATCCACTCTTAAATATGAGACCAAAAAGTCAAAAGAAAATTTTAGACTGAGTTAGCATTAGCTTGATGCTAATTTTCATGTAATTAAAAAAGGCAGCTTGGAATGACAACAAACATAGTCCAGCTCAGTAGCATATAGCAAAAAGGGTTCTATATAGTATAAAAAAAAGGTTCTTTGGCTGTTAACAATAGTGGAATTTGGTGTTCTTTAAAGAAGTATATCACTGCTGCTGGAATAAAACCTGTAATTTTACAGGAGAAGGAAAAAACATACTTAACTTTTAACGTGAGTCAATATAACCAGACTTGGTTTTGGGCCACTTCTTTTAGTCCATTCATCATTAGACTTACAAACAGTGTAAAGGACAACAGGCACTTCCAAATTAGGTCAAAAACTAAAAAACAACAAAAATGGAGATATGAGGTTTAGCGATATACAACAGATCTTCAATCATAAATGCCAACTAATAAATGTCATTATTGAATGAAACAGAGTAAAGCAAAGTTTTATTTTAGATGAACAAAAGTGATGTTTTACATCAATTTAAAATTCAAAAACACTATAAATCAACTTTGCTCTGTTCCCGTTTAGCTACCGTTTAGCTATGCAAAGAAAAACAAATGCATTCAAATGGTTCTTTGAGAGTTCCTGGATCTACTCAGAACCATTGTATTAATGAACACTTAACCAGATTTTTAAAAGGATGATAGCTTGTTAAATTACAAATGTGAATTCAATGTAAAATTTGAACTTAATACGAATAATTTATTTACAATAAATGACAAAAATGTTCTGTTTTATTATACTTGTTGTCCAATCTTGCAACAATTGCTATGACCGAACACATTTGTGGGCGGAGCCTGGATAGGTCAATTGTTGGCCTGTTTCATTAAAACTGTCTACAGCTCATTGTTCACTGAAAGTGCATTTGTTAAAGTACATAACATCTTTGACATCCTCTGGCAAGTGAGTGCAGAGCCAGAGCATTCTGCCTCTGAAAAGTCAGCCCTTACTGGTGGCAACAACATCACTCCATAATTTAGTGTCACAACTGTGTTCTACAGCAGATTGGACAGTATGAAGAATAGAGATCAACCAAGGCACTCAAAACAGTTCTGACAAATAACCCCCTTTCACTGTTAAAGCCCCTTCTCTTGTCTGCTTTTACTTGCCTTTTTTGTTATTTTAAAAGTTGCTTTCTTTTCCTGCTCACAGTGAATGAAGCCATTTCTTTGGTAACTGCTATTAGTCACACATCCTGCCCCCCTTAATTTGGTCTTAAGGGTATCAATTTACAGCAGAAAGTCTATTTGAAGGGCCAGCGTCCTGCAATCACATGCAGTCAACAAGTGTAGGATGAATACTAAAGATGGAATCTCCTACAGAGTCCCTGATAGTGCTGCTGACAAAGTAAAAACCCCCACAAAACTGTAGCCTCCCCAATAATAACAGCGCCTATTCATACATAATAACAGTGTGCATTACCCTGAGAAATGGTTTTAGTGTTGTGGCATGTTGATAGCTTCGAGCAGAGATTCTGACTGCGAATAAGAAATTCAGAACATATTTTATTTGAAACCGTATGAAGCCGCAATGATACATGTTTTAATCATATCCAAATCATGAGATGATTTGGGCATAATGTTCTCCTATTATGGCACCACATCACAACGAGAAATCATTATAGTGTATCTTGCGTCAGTGAGTATCAACTCCAATATCATTTCTGAAGGTTATTCATGATAACAGTACTAAGCAGTGTATGGCAATAACTTGCACTGGTATTCAGAACGAGAAGCTGCAATTGCATTTGAAAGGGACAGTTGTAACAAACCTACACCGTTCATAAACATGCCTATTCACATGCTACAGCAGTGCCACAACAGTTTACAGAGTTTCTAGCTTAGATTAGGAAATCCTCCTTCTGATGATGTATTTTGAGGGAAGAAATTTTGAAAAACTATGTGTTTCTCTCCCTGGGAGATCACGTGACTGTGGCAACATCACCACCAACCCATTACTGTTCACCTTCACCTGTATACTGATAGGCCTCACCTGTTACTTGTTTCATGTGATCTGTTAGGTAGTATGTAAGCCCAGGCTTTAGTTTAGTTTGTTGCAAGGTACTGCTTCTGTTTCTAGAGCTTCTGAGCGTTTTTCCTGTACATTGTCTCACTATTAACCAGATTTTTCCCTTTGGACTTGTTTGCCTCAATTTTTGTCATTTGTTATGTTCTTCTCTTTGTGTATCTGATCTGTCCTGGTTCTGACCAATGCCTGTTTTTCGATCCATGTCTTTGGAATGTCCTCTGAAAAGTAAAGCCTTTTTAGATTATTTTTACATGAGCATCTGACATATTCTGTCCCGTCGTAGTAGTTGGCAGAGGAACGCCTGATTAAATTATTGTTATGGTGATTTATTTATTTACATTTATTATAGGATTTAATATTAATATTTCAGTTCAGTAATATGGTACAAATGCATTTCGCTGTTGTTTGAAGAAAGCCACATTCTTCCATTTTTGATGTTTTCCAGTTTTTGTCATAATTTCAAAATGCCTGTTACCCTTTACATTGTATGTAAATTTCATGACGAATGAACTAAAAGAAATGACCCAAAATGACTTAGAAAAAACTCAGGTTCCACTGTTTTACATTAAAAGCAAAGTAGGTTTTTTTTCTTTCTTCTGTAAAGTTACTATTTTGGAGATAAAAGGTTTTCTTTTTCTTCTGAAAACAGCGATGTATATATATATATATATATATATATATATATATATATATATATATATATATCCATTCATCCATCCATCCATTATCTTCCGCTTCTCCGGGGTTCGGGTCGCGGGGGCAGCATCCTAAGCAATGAGGCCCAGACCTCTCTTTCCCCAGCCACTTCCACTAGCTCTCCAAGGGGGATTCCGAGGCGCTCCCAGGCCAGCTGGGTGATATAGTCACGTCAGCATGTCCTGGGTCTTCCCCAGGGTCTCCTCCCTGGTGGACTTGCCTGTGACACCTCCCGAGGGAGGCATCCAGGAGGCATCCTAACCAGATGCCCGAACCACCTCAGCTGGCTCCTCTCGACGTGAAGAAGCAGCGGCTCTACTCTGAGTCCCTCCCGGATGACCGAACTTCTCATCCTATCTCTAAAGGAGAGTCCAGCCACCCTGCGGAGGAAACTCATTTCGGCCGCTTGTATTCGCAATCTTATTCTTTCGGTCATTACCCAAAGCTCATGACCATAGGTGAGGGTGGGAACGTAGATCGACCGGTAAATCGAGAGCCTTGCCTTATGGCTCAGCTCTTTCTTTACCACAACAGACTGGTAAAGAGCCCGCATTACTGCTGACCCAGCACCAATCCGCCTGTCAATCTCCCGCTCCCTTGTACCATCACTCGTGAACAAGACCAAGATACTTAAACTCCTCCACTTGAGGCAAGAGCTCATCCCCGACCCAGAGAGAGCTCTCCACCCTTTTCTGCCTGAGAACCATGGTCTCGGATTTATATACACTGCTCAAAAAAAGAAAGGGAACACTTAAACAACACAATATAACTCCAAGTAAATCAAACTTCTGTGAAATCAAACTGTCCACTTAGGAAGCAACACTGATTGACAATCAATTTCACAGCTGTTGTGCAAATGGAACAGACAACAGGTGGAAATTATTGGCAATTAGCAAAACACACTCAATAAAGGAGTGGTTCTGCAGGTGGGGACCACAGACCACTTCTCAGTACCTTTCTGCTTTCTGGCTAATGTTTTGGTCACTTTTGAATGTTGGTGGTGCTTTCACACTCGTGGTAGCATGAGGCGGACTCTACAACCCACACAAGTGGCTCAGGTAGTGCAGCTCATCCAGGATGGCACATCAATGCGAGCTGTGGCAAGAAGGTTTGCTGTGTCTGTCAGCGTAGTGTCCAGAGGCTGGAGGCGCTACCAGGAGACAGGCCAGTACACCAGGAGACGTGGAGGAGGCCGTAGGAGGGCAACAACCCAGCAGCAGGACCGCTACCTCTGCCTTTGTGCAAGGAGGAACAGGAGGAGCACTGCCAGAGCCCTGCAAAATGACCTCCAGCAGGCCACAAATGTGCATGTGTCTGCACAAACGGTTAGAAACCGACTCTACGAGGATGGTATGAGGGCACGACGTCCACAGATGGGGGTTGTGCTCACAGCCCAACACCGTGCAGGACGCTTGGCATTTGCCAGAGAACACCAGGATTGGCAAATTCACCACTGGTACCCTGTGCTCTTCACAGATGAAAGCAGGTTCACACTGAGCACATGTGACAGACGTGACAGAGTCTGGAAATGCCATGGAGAGCAATCTGCTGCCTGCAACATCCTTCAGCATGACCGGTTTGGCAGTGGGTCAATAATGGGGTGGGGTGGCATTTCTTTGGAGGGCCGCACAGCCCTCCATGTGCTCGCCAGAGATAGCCTGACTGCCATTAGGTACCGAGATGAGATCCTCAAACCCCTTGTGAGACCATATGCTGGTGCGGTTGGCCCTGGGTTCCTTCTAATGCAGGACAATGCTAGACCTCATGTGGCTGGAGTGTGTCAGCAGGATGTCATCCAGTCATCCTGCAAGATGAAGTCATTGAAGCTATGGACTGGCCCGCCCATTCCCCAGACCTGAATCAGATTGAGCACATCTGGGACATCATGTCTCGCTCCATCCACCAACGCCACGTTGCACCACAGACTGTCCAGGAGTTGGCGGATGCTTTAGTCCAGGTCTGGGAGGAGATCCCTCAGGAGACCATCCGCCACCGCATCAGGAGCATGCCTAGGCGTTGTAGGGAGGTCATACAGGCACGTGGAGGCCACACACAATACTGAGCCTCATTTTGACTTGTTTTAAGGACATTACATCAAAGATGGATCAGCCTGTAGTGTTTTGTGTGTGACTCCAAATCCAGGCCTCCATTGGTTCATACATTTGATTTCCATTGATGATTTTTGTGTGATTTTGTTGTCAGCACATTCAACTTTGTACAGAACAAAGTATTTAATGAGAATATTTCATTCATTCAGATCTAGGATGTGTTATTTGAGTGTTCCCTTTATTTTTTTGAGCAGTGTATATATATATATTTATATATATGATGTGTTTGGTGAATTAGCTGTTTATGTATTTATCTATCTATTAGCTGTTATTAATGAATTATTTTAATATCAAGTACTTTTAGCTGCGAGCCTACTTAAAGATAAGGTACTGCATTTCACTATCACAAAGATAGAGAACCCTATATAGAAACATTAAATTTGATCAAGTTCATGAACCCCAGATGGTTTATACCTGAAAGATTACAACTAATTAACAATTTAATCAGCAAACATTTAATAACTTATTTACAGAATACCTTATTAACACATTGTACAAATGCATTTCTAACACACATCTAAGCTTTCTTACAACAAATGTGTTTCCATTTCTTAGGACATTGTTAATTTCTTACTAGTAGTTAATTAATTGATAAAAAGCAGACCTTAAAATAAAGTTTTACCAGTGTTACTACTAGGAAACTGAATATCAAATGGAATTCTTTAAGGCCATAGGGGGATTCCTGATGGATATATAGTGTGTTTGCCTAATGCATAATGCATGCTGGGTATTGCACTGTTTTGATGGACAAAAAAACACAAAGAGGATACAAATCTGTGAATTCTGTCAAACTGATGAGGCTAAGGGATGCAATGCTGCACTATAGAATATCAAACAGCTTGGTAAATAGCATATTAAATGCCAGATTTATGCTGGAATACTCCTTGAAGCCCCTTATACGAGACTTTTGCTTCTTTAGTTAAATGAACTTTTATAAACACATGAAAGTCCAGGCAGGTTTTTAGCTCTGTGAGACATTCTTCTCCATTTCTGGTGGGTGTATCATACAGAGTCAAACCACATAAGCCAGTCTACGTGAGATTACTTAACAAGTCAACATAGACTGAGGCAGGTGTGTAAACCTTTAGGCATGCAGTTTGTACAATGCAAAATGGTGGCTATAAGCTTCCATTAAATGTTAGCTATATTAGCCTTGTAGCTTCTGTACAAAACTAAAGAAACAAGCTTTTCAGACACCAAACATATCTTGGCTGATAGAATACATATGGGCAGAACCTGAGTTTTATTTTTTTGGCCAAGTTATCTCTTCAAGGAGATGCATTTCAATGTTGCTTTTAAGTTCCTGCTTGTTTTTGTATTTGGAACAATAAACTCATGGCACCGCTACTGTTTTACTGCAGCTTCTGCTCAGTATGGACATCACCAAGTACTTCAGCTAACCGAAAAAGACCAGTAAACACTTGAAAAGCCCAAAAGACCAACACTAGACTGCAGCAGAGTTGGGATGTAATAGCAAGGCAGACTGGAGTTTACAGCAAGAGTTTCACTGCACTTGTGGGATCCAAGCTCACAGAACATCCAAAAGACTTGCTTTGATGGCTTCATATTATGGAATGGCGTGATGCAAGGGCATACAGTAATAACATGATATGAGCTCTCATTATCTGCGATTGCATCACACTCACGGAGAATGCGGAGAATGTATTCACTGTGTCGATGTGAAATTAAATGGAAATGAACAGAGTGAGGTAAAGATGGTTTTGATGTGTCATGGGAAGCTAAGTAGAATATGTTTATTTGTATGATTTTTTTTTTCTTTACTCCTGGTTCACTGCCTTTGTTTCATTCCTTCAGCACAGATACCTGTTTATATGTTCATGAGCATGTGTTTTCATACATGTTCAGGACAAAAATGTTCTAACATTTTTCTTTAGTCTGTTAAAAAATAGCCTTACATAAATGGTCTTGACTTTATGAAGTGCTGTTTATAAAGCTATATGCTTCATTGGGTGATGTTGAAATCTGGACACTGGGGTGGTCAGACCACTGTTCTGAGAACACCAGCAGTTTCTAGCTTCACATCCTTTCAGACTGTTGAGTTGTCTTCTCACTGTGGAAGGATGGACTGACCTGTGCATGTTTTAAGATCTGAAGAAAGAGTGAAGGTTTTTTTTTAAATGATGGTGATAGTTTTGGTGGTCTAATAGGTCTTACATAGTTGTTGGGAGGGTAGGCTATGACTTTTGCACAGTATTGTACATATAAAATACAAACGAGTCATGTCATTATTACATACATGTACTCACAGGTACTTGGCACGGTGAGCAGCAGTTGACTGCAGGACAGTGCCTCAGTTGGTGATAAAATATAATTGTAGAAACATCAGTAAACAGCCAAGAGAAGCTTTCAGGAAACTGCTAAACACAACACCTTTATTACTTTATTAGAGTTGAAATGAGATAAACGTATGATATAAAGCCAATTCTACTGCAAGCTGTGTTGTGAAAACTATCCAGAAATGCACCCTTGCAAACCAGACAGTGTAGGTTTCAAGAACTGCTGGTGTTGATGTTGCAATGTATCCACAATGAAAACAAACCCATGAGGTTCCTGGCCACTGAAGATATCTTGTTTACATGCTACTTACATCTTCAAACTAAATTATTATTATATAGCTTTTAAAAATGTTTTCAGTCCAGTAATTATATCTCACACTTACTTGCTAAATAACTGTTTGTTTCCCATCTGATTAAACTGATCAAACTTGTGTATGAAAGCTTAGATAGCATTGAGAGGAGAGATTCTGAGAGCTGGGCTGATTTTAGCTAAAGATTGTATACAGCTTCAGATCTGCCAGTGTCTGAGCCATAGATTGACATACAATTCATGGTATACATCTCAAAATGGAGCATGACTCCAGTCGCACTGGTACTTTTCACTGGTAACTTGAACACTCTAATGACAACTAGTGGACTGGTCAACTACATCCTTAAATGACTAGTTTACTAGTAAATACATGTATTATTAATGAAACAGTACTAGTACTAACAGTACTGCTTTTATGCACCTTAGAAGCATTAAATATCTATTTAGCTGGTAAGTAAGCATTTATTTACTCTGAAAAACTTTTATTTCACACTATATATACAACTAACGGTTATTTTATGTATGTCAATGTGTATGTTTAACCATTTCCAGACTTCTCCTTGTGGAAACCCAGTATGAGTTGGTGAGTGTTTATCGTCCAATGCCTGGTTTGGCTAATCAATACTTCATGTTAAATCAGGTGTGGTGATGATGGAATTCAACAAATCTAAGACCAAACTTTGTTCTTCAAACTAACTCACAAGATATCAATTATTTTTTTGAACAAAAGAAATTGAACTGCATTTATGTTTCTTCAAGGATGTATGCTTTTTGGGCAAAAATGGTTTTAAAGTTTGGTTTTAAATAATGTGCTTAAGTGCTTAAGACTTTTGCACAGTACTGTATGTAACAAATTTTGGACATTAATACTTACACATAGTCATATGCAAACACACATCCTCTACAGAGAACACACTTAGATACACCATTTTCAGTTTCTACTTTTGCCAATTTTGAAAAAAAAAACACACATAAAATATCTCATTACTTTTTTCTTCCTTTTTCCTGTATGTTAAATTCAGCAAATAAACAATATTTGTGTATTAAAATGTGCAGAAGTGTGTTTTGTGTAGAGGACGTGAAGCTCATTTTTACTAAGAAAATCAACAAAGCATGTCATTTGGCCAGGAGCACCTAAACTTTTGCATACAACTGCACATACAATACATATCAATATTATTACTACTTCTGTATAAAACAGTCCTGTTTGTGTGTTTATGTGGACGGAACATTGTAAAAGCCCCTCTTTTTGGCCAGCCAAAGTGAACCTCTTGTGAACTTGTATACACACTGCTAAATGACCTCTTCAAGCCGAAGCCCATTTCATCAGATAAACGGCCTCTTCTGGCCAGGCTAGTGTCCACTCCAGACCCACTCTCTCCAGCAATGCGACGGTTGTATGGCACGTATGACGGAGATGCTGGCTGTCAGAAAGCTGACCGCCACCACTACAGGTGCCCACTCCAATAAACACTGCCTGGCATGCGGTGTCAGGAGCAATTCTCAAAGCACAGAATGGCATTTACAGCAGATTGGGTGTCTGCCTTCTGCCTATGTGCTTTTCTATGAGTGCATGTCATTAGGCACTCTATTTATATATGTATATACTTTTGTATATGTAACTTCACTGTAGGCCTAGAATGTGAAATAATCTTAAAGTTTCACATTTGTGACTTATTACATGTAAGTCATATTTTTTATTGGATTTAAGTAGTTTGCTACTGCTAGGCTAACACTAATCCACATTATCACTTTCTGATGAGGCTGAAGGCTCTTATTCAAATTTTCCATTCCAACTTAAACCCTGCAGCAGATACAGTCTGGTATATTTAGGCCATTTGGACTACTGCTGCAGGGTTAGAGATGGAATGGACATTCCGAAAAGTCAGTTCTACATTACACACAAACATAAAAAGCTTCTAAAAGACATTCAGTGTTTTATTTGAAACTTGTAACAGACAGATTAGCCTATATTTTACCTTGTAGCATTTTCTCAATGACTCTTTCAGTAGAGAGGCTGGTGTAGAGCTGCTGCCACTGTTTTCTGGTTCTAACAACTAATTGATTAGGCTGTCAAGGATGTATTCAGGACTTCCAGAAGGCATAGAGCATTGACGGGTATACAACTCCTGGAGAGCTGGTGTCCAGCACAATTTGGTAGTTCCCCTTCTCAGACACACTCACTAAACCTGCCAATGAACAGATGTGCATAATCAGGTGTGTCTGAGCAGGTAAATCACCAAACTCTGCTGGCCTAGAGTGATGTTTTTCCTTATGAAATTGGCCCCGCCCATTGGAAATTAAAATGTGATTGGTTGTTCCATCTGTCACTTCATAATTATGTTGGTTGTTAATCTAACATGCTAGGACTTCTCTTCAGCTCTTGAAATCATAACTAATAGGACAGCTCGTGTAGCTAAATCTACCTAGATGCCACAGAGAAAAACAATTCCAGATTGGCCAATTTTCCTCTCAGCATTTCTTAACCGCTTGGTTTCCATCCAAAACCTGACGACGACACAGGAGCAGTTCTGTGATACATGCAGAGTTAATCCGTCTAAATGACCAGGGGGTCCAAAGTTTTATTACGCACTTTTATAACCTAAGAATAGCTCAGCCAGTTTGCGCTGAAGTCCCTGTAGTTACTGTATTATAAGCCTTAGTAAGCAACAAGCCCGGGATTTAAAGGGTTAAATGCAAGCACAATTCTAAATAGTCAGAATTGAATAAAATGTTTTTAGTTCCCATCATTAACCCTTCAAAAGTAGTGTTAAATTTTGTGATCCTGTTATACTATTTAAATACAATTACACAATTATGATTCCTAACACAATTAAGATATAATGAGACACATTTAGTGGTGAAGCCATAAGGGTGGCTAAAGTACCCCTTGCAAAACTCCATACTTTTTCTCATGTAACTGGCAAATAAGAATTTTTCCACTAATTCATCTGGGAGAAAGTAGTCAACACATGATATAATCTGCATTTTGATTTAGCAGCAGAGCAAGGCTCTGTAAATACGTTGGAGTTTGTCAGACATTTTGCAAATGTTTATCAGAACCAATGACTTTTTTATTTTATTTTACAGCAGTGTATGCTGGGTGTGAAAGACAGAATATATTTATAAGAGTGTGTATATATGATGTGGCTTAACTGAACTTTCTGTTCCACCTTAAACAGTGCTTCTTATTCCAATTACTGTACAGGAGCCAGAATGTAATTGTTGCCCAAATTAAAGTGGAATGGGAAAAAAAGAAGCTGGTCGAATCAGAAGCTGTATTCAAATGCACTATATGTCTGTAAAATTTGCCATAATGATGTGTTGAGTGTTGTTTAAAGATCTCATAGTTGAAGAAATGTCCTGCAGCATTTTCACTCCTCTGTGGAAGAAATAAACAGGCTCTTGTTTTCTGCGTCATTTTTGATAATTGCGTTTATTTTTGTGTTTATGGACCCTGAACCCCTTAAAAACTGCCTTATGCACCTAATGGCCACCTTATTTATAAAGTCATAGAATATCATTACATTTACATTCAGATTACATTCTTTCCTATTCTATTCTAGCCTGTCCCAGCAGTCATTGGGCAGAAGGCAAGACACACCCTGGACAGGTTGCCAGTCCATTACAGGGCCCACTGAGTAATAATTAGTATAAAATCAAGTTTATCAAGTTGGCAATAACAGTATCTTCTATGGGATAAGCAAATATGTTTTTCTATTGGTTGCCAGTGATGTACACTTACTCTTGCATGTCATTATTGTCTATAAAAATAAATCTCAATTTGTATCAATTTTTTACATCTATATCATTGGAGCACAGCATGGAAATGTTCCAAAATTACTTGGGATAGTCAAGAATGTTTTATTTCTCCTTGCAATGTCCTTTGGACACAGTTTTCTTTGGACAGTGATGATATATACTATTCTTTGTTTATAACAGGCCTATATAGTCCAGTTACTAATTCGTTATAAACTCCTGAACCATCACACTCGAATCAAGAATTCAAGGGCAATCTAAATGGGAGAATCAGGTGGACCCAACTAGAGCAACAATGACACTCTGCAGGAGAATCATCAGCTAAACGAATAATCGGTTAGTTGTACACCACTGCTGCAGACATTGGATCAAACCCATTTGTCCTGTGTTAATAAATATATTACCTTGGAAAAAGCAAAATTTTTACGTTTATGTTTGCAGAGTGTTGCTCAAATGTTTAGCCTTTTGTATATGTCATCATGTAATGACATACGCTACATCTCTATTTGTGTGTTTTACAAGCGTATGTATGTTTGCATTTCATTACTTGCTCTACATTTATATGTACATGCGTGTGTGTCGTATGTGGGCCTATTATCTCATGATGCAAAGTAAATGGTGAAACAGAAGTGGCATGCCATGGTGGCATTTCTATGCTGTTTTCATCATGTTTCTGAATCATTTACAACATGTTATATATTTATGACTCCAGAGGGACCCGAGTCAACACAGGATTGTCCCATATGCAGGGATGCATGAATACACTCTGTCTCTCACATGCACACTCATACCTGAGAAACCAGCCATCATCAAAATTTTCCTTGCACCTCACTTATTCAGCCTAGAAGAATTTGCCAGTGGTCTCATCTCTAACTCAGCCTTGAATTAAGACTTGTTTGGTGTCTGAAATTTGCTTTTTTAAGTTTGCACTGGAGCTACGAGGCTAATGTGAATGTCAAACAGATAAGTAATCTCAAATAGACTTGCTTACATACAGAGCCAAGCTGATGACATCACTTCTTAATAAAAACAGCTTACTAAGGTGTGGACATGTTACCTAATGCATTGTTATGACTAGAAAATGTTATTGTTCCAATGCTGTACTTACTCACGACCACAACTTGATTATTTTGTTCCAACATCTTACTAATGCTGCGTTCACATGTTTGACCTGAAAAAAGTTGTTCCTTGCCGGCATTCCTGCAACGGCAGCATGAAGTCATGCAAGCGTTGGCATGATGACAGTGTTACAGATGAAAATGTGTGATAATCAGGAGAAAGCTTTATCCATGCTGACTGTTTATTTAAGGCTGAAAAAGGCTCTTTTATTATTGTTGTATAATACCTGGTCTGAAATTCAACAATGATATGTTTGGCATCTATGGCTCCCAAAAAAATCTACATCCAATTTATTTTACCACTGTGGTTGATGGTAAAAGTTGGGGAAACTGAACTCTTGGTGGAACATTCTGCTTATTTGTTTCTGCAGTTAGCTGAACAATGACAGCTGATTAAGTTTTCCATCACAACTTATTATCTCATTCCTAAGCCTTACTAAGTTGTGGCCACAACTTATCATAACCTGATTATAGCATTTTAATGCACAAATAAGTTTTGCCCACAACTTAATTACCAAGCTCCCACACCTTATTAAATTGTGACCACAACTTGATTATCTCGTCTCCTCACCTTACTAAGTTGTAGCCACAACCTAATTATCTCTTTCCCACATCTTACCAAGACATAGCTATACATTATTTTTATTATGAAGGGATGTTGCCAATGGGGCTGTGTACTTATTTGGTTTTTGACACTATAAAATGGACAAAAAATATGCCACATAACTAACAGCAACAGGGGCAGTCGTGGGCTGGAGGTTAGGGATCTGGCCCTGTGACAGGAAGGTTGCCGGTTTGATCCCCAGTGCCAACAGTCCATGACTGAGGTGTCCTTGAGCAAGACACCTAACCCCCAACTGCACCCCAGGCGCCATGCATAGGGCTGCCCACCGCAGTGTGCTCACTGCTCCCTAGTGTGTGTGTATTCACTAGTGTGTATGTGGTGTTTCACTTCACGGATGGGTTAAACGCGGAGGTGGAATTTCCCCATTTGTGGGATTAAAAAAGTATCGCTTAACAGTAAAAGCCAGAATTTTCTCCATACTCTGGTTAATTTTCCTAGATAATGGGATATGATACAGTGTTAAAAATCCAATCGGCATGACTATTTGAGATTATGTACTCAACAGTTAGTGCATGATGATATAGTCATTCAGTTTCACAATGCATTAGCCTTGTAGCTCCACTGTAAGACTACAGAAGCAAACTTCAGACATCAGACATGCCCTGGCCATTTTGGGGAAAGAGGAAAATAATGTAAATTAGATTTTTGGTCAAACCACTGCAATAAGCACAGGCAGGGCTGAACTCCATCATGCATGAACATGCTTCCTACATGGCATGGAGGAGGTTAAGGACGCGAAATGAGCAGTGGCTAGCAGCACGGTCAACCCTCACAGGGAGTTACCGGTTTCAGCTGTATCTCTCTTTCTCTCCCTCTCTCCCTCTCTCTCTCTATGCTTGCGAGTCTTTAATTTGCAGTGTAGACGGAGGCTCTCCTGCATGTCATCTCCCACTGTGAGAAAAGACTGAGCTTTAGCCCAGACGGATCTGCAGACAGAGCGGCCAGGCCCCGCTCTCTCCACAGCTCATCTGAAGGCTGGCCAGTGAGGAGGGGCCTGCTAAAGTCCCTTAAGCTCCTAATTACATTATCAGTCGGTAGGGAAAGGGAGAGGGAGAGAGACAGAGAGAGAGTCCTAGATAGCAAGGGGAGATGGGGAAATAGAGGATCTATAGATAGTAAAACAGGGCTTGGGAAAGATAAAGTGGATCTCATAGGGACAGAATGAAGGAGATGAGAAAAAGAGTATATGTCCGAATCTATGCCCTACCCACTATTCACTATTATTAGAGCATTATTTTGAGAGTGCTGTCTGAAAACTTGTGGAGAACATCCAGCGGACTTTTACAATCCCACAATCCACTGGTAACACAGAGTACATGAGGACATGAGGTTGCCTCAACGCATTGCATCATATGCAATGCATATGTAACAATGTCATGCAAAGCCATGTAACAGTATGTTTCCTCTTGAAACTTTGCCTTGCCACATCCAGTTCATTTCAATGTACAGATCTGCTGCAATCAGTGGTGCATTATCTGCCAGCAAAAAAGTTCAGAAAATTAAAATGAGTGTTTAGCTTGCCTTGTGTTTAGCTAATGAGGCAAGAGTAGACCGATTTTCATCACAAACACCAAACGAAACACAGTAGTTTCTCTGAGGGTAGTTTCCTTTGTTTGAATCCATGATGTTTTACCATAATAATGAAAATCTGGTTTTACATATTACTGCCGACAGTAAAGATTTGAAGGGAAGACATTTGACTGGACGTTTACATTGTTCGAGTGGGAAGGCAAAACGCAAACAATATGAAACTCTAAGCTTTCTTGCCAAGCTTGCTAGTCAGATTAAGTTAGCTAAATTTCCAACTTGTGTTGATGACTGGTGCAGTCTGAAATTTAAGAAAAGTCTGTATTTTATTCTTGTGGTAAGCGTCTATGTTACATTAAAATACATAAGAAATTAATTAGTAAGGTGATAAGTAAAGAAAAAAACTATTACATAAAATAAAGAGAAACTGCCCTGGATATGTTTGATATGGTTCCTTCATTTTATAACAGAAACAACATAGAAACGGCCGCCAACTACTAGTACTGTAATGTTTATTGTATATACAGAATAAATTACTTCAGTTACAAATTAGCTTATCAATAACAGTATTCTTGTGAATGTACAGTGAGAATACTAATTAGGAGACCATTCTGCACACAGTGAGATAGAGGCTGAGAATAAAGTTTGTAATGGCAGCAGAAGTTATTTCTGTGATTATGCTTGGTTATACACTGGCCACTTTATCAGAAACACCAACCAATAGCTCATCTCGCTGGCGTACAAACTGTAGTCCATTCGATGCTGTTGGGTTTCAATTTGTGGTAGGCTTTTTGTGTAAAACCAATATCTGATTTGCTTATACACTCCTAGCAGCACCATGCACACACTACACTCCCACTACCATGTTAGTGTCATAGCCATGTTGATAAATGTCCACTGCTCAAATAATATCCAGTCAACACCATAAAACAGCTTTAAAAAAGTGGAGAACCTAACAGGAGAAGATTCTTCTAGACGGGTGTACTGTATGACAGAATTAAGCAATTACAATCTTACAAGGTTTATAAAAATGCCCATATGACCTCAAGATCAACATGACTTTGAAAGAGGGTTCATTATTTAGGGCTGAATGGCAGGAGCTTCAGTCAAAAAGACTGCTCCCCTGGCTGGTGTTTCAGTAGGAACAGTGACTAAAATGACATCTGCATATAAGGTTGTAAATTGTGGTTGAAAGTGTACAATCACTGACCACAATGCTCGTACATTACTGTGAAGAGCAGCTGTTCCTCAGATAATGGAGAATGTCAGTGCAGGACGTGTTCGGACTGTCAGTCTGTCCACAACTACATAGAGAGACATTACAGAAGGGTTTCAGTTCATAAACCCCTCACTGTATGTTGCAAAAATCATAGACACTGGCCAGAGGTGTGGAGAAATGGTGATTTGGATTACACCAAGAGAACAAAACATACCTGAACTCTCCAGCCCTACAGTGACGGGGTCTGGTGCCTGTCTTAAGCTTTACAGGCATTTAACTGGCATTGTTTGGGTTCACTTGTCCTCTTTGAGGAAAGCATCACTGCAAATCAGTACAAAATTATTCTAATTGATCATACTATAATGAACCAGTTCTAGGTGGTGGTCTTCTAGGAAGACCGTGTTCCCCTCTACAGAGCACAAGGGGCCACTGAATGGGTACGAAAAAGGCGTAAAACACATGCTATGGCCTTTATATTCCCAGTTGAACACCTTGGCCTGTTTTAGACAGCTCTCTTCACCACCATCATGAAAACACTAATTGAAAGAATATCTTTTAAAAGAAGGGTGTTGCATCCATCCAGTATGCATCCACAGACTTATAGAATCTGTGCTGGTGGATTTTCACCCAGCTTGGTTTTTCCTTTCATTTGTCTCGTGCTTATATAAGGCATGTTTTTCTATTAAATTGGAAGGTAAGCGCACTATGTGAATATGATTTTTCTTTGTCATGCATTATGACATGACACATTGCAGTCCAACAGCAGGCCAACCTGAATGCTGACGTTAACTGTCATCCTCAAGCTCTGACCTGGTTCTGACACAAACTTTCTCAAACATCAGCCACCTGACAGCTTCGTCTGAACACTCAGCCAAGCAGCCAAGTGTCTGTGTGTGAGTGTGTGTGTGTGTGTGTGTGTGTGTGTGTGTGTGTGTGTGTGTGTGTGTGTATGTGCACTCAACAGTACCGTGCTTGATCACCTCACATTACATCCTCAAATTTGAATCTCAACTCATAAACATGGCCATACTAACTCTCCCTCATATGCAATAATCCCCAGCTTCATTTGCATACAGTTTATTGTGAACTCGTCAGCTTCAACTGCACCTCTATCTCTCCGTCTATCTGTCAGTGAAGGAATCAAGATGGCACCGCTCATTTTGCTCTGTACAAGTCAGAGAGTTTACAAGCACGAGCCAGTCGTAAATACGCTTCCACTCCATGAGTGAGAAAACAGAACAACAGCGAAACGATTCCTCATGAATGATTTAATGACACAGTGATGACAAGATGAAAGAACTTCAAAAGAACTGCCTGGACAATGCATTGGTTTGTACATGACAGGTGGTAAAGGAGTTCATGGCTATCATATTTACTCAATTTAACTCAATTACTTGATTAAAACTAATCACTGTCCTTCTCCATGTATCACCAGTGATTAGTTGGCAGGTTGCATAATGATAATGCATAGCTTAAATTCTCTTACTAGGTTATAGTATGAAACACAGCTTCCTGGATACACATATTTATGGTAAAAAACATATATACATATACATTTAAAGCAAAAAAAAAGTGTTTTGAATATTTGAAAGACAGGTGTTTCTAATAAAGTGGATAGTAATTAGAAGAAGAAGGTAGGTGTTTCTAATAAAGTGGCCAGTGAGTGAAAGTAGAAAGTAGTGGTTTCTAATAAAGTGAACAATAAGTGGAAGTAGAAGGTATGGGTTTCTAATAAAGTGGACAGTGAGTGGAAGTAGAAGGTAGGGGGTCTAATAAAGTGGCTAGTGAATGGAAGTACAAGGTAGGGGGTCTAATAAAGTGGCTAGTGAATGGAAGTACAAGGTAGGGGGTCTAATAAAGTGGCTAGTGAATGGAAGTACAAGGTAGGGGGTTCTAATACAGTGGACAGTGAGTGGAAGTAGAAGGTATGGGGTTCTAATAAAGTGGACAGTGAGTGGAAGTACAAGATAGGGGGTTCTAAAAAAGTGGACAGTGAGTGGAAAGTGGATTGTAGGTGTTTCTAATAAAGTGGACAGGGGGTGAAGGTAGAAGCTAAGTGTTTCCAATAAAGTGGACAGTAAGTGAAAGTAGAAAGTAGGTGTTTCTAATAAAGCGGACAGTGTGGAAGTAAAAGGTAGGTGTTTCTAATAAAGTGGACAGCGAGTGGAAGTAGAAAGTAGGTGTTTCTAATAAAGTGGACAGTAAGTGAAAGTAAAAGGTAGGTGTTTCTAATAAAGTGGACAGCGAGTGGAAGTAGAAAGTAGGTGTTTCTAATAAAGTGGACAGTAAGTGAAAGTAAAAGGTAGGTGTTTCTAATAAAGTGGCCTGTGAGTGAAAGGAGACGGTAGGTGTTTCTAATAAAGCGGCCAGTGAGTAGCACACAATATCCTAGTGATCATAAGTACCAGCAGAGGCGTAAGCCAAAAGGGGACGCAGGGAAACGTCCAGCCAGTGTTGAAAAGAAGTTATTTAAATTTGCCACTCTCACAATTAATTAAATTAATAAAAGAAACAAGAAAACACACTAATTGAGATACATCATAGGTCAACAACAAAACTTCTAATGAGTAGAAAAACATCTTTAGAGAGGAGCACTGAGTAGTGTTTGCTAATTTGAGCTCAAAGTTTCATGTGGAAGTTGTCCATATTGGTAACAGTTGCAGTTGAAGCCAAGGTAAGTGGACTTATGGAACTTAGCTCATTATTTACCCCTCTATATGAGGATGGAGTCAACAAGCACTATTACATGGACACTGCGTTTATTAATGTGATTATGTGCCTCATAGCAGAATTGGTGTAATGAGCCACAGTAAGGCTTTGTTTACACTGCAGCTAAAAGTTGCTCAAATCTGATCTTTTTCTTCATATAACACAGGTTTGTTTTCTGGTGTGACAGTGTGAACAGCAAAGAACACCTTGAATCTGGCCGTTTCAATTCTGATTAGGGCCACTTTTAAGTGTTTACTGAAATACAATACATATCCAATACGCAGCAATGCAACCTCTGTCTGAACAGTCAGATCGGAATTCATGTGACTTTTACTTATAAATGATGTAGCACATCATTCATTATTATGAAGCACTGTACTACAAGGGAAATCAAACACTTTATCAAGAGTTATCACCATTTTGGAGCTGAGTTTGCACTCCTTGTTTTCTCCTACCATTCTTCTTCATGACAGCAAAACTAAAGAAACTAAGCTTCCTTTCTCTGTTTGATCAGCTTCCACATTTAAAACAAGCACAGAAATTTACCACTTTTCACTCTTCCTGTAAACTGGGTGAATTTAGTGTCTTTTGTCTGTCCTTCTTAAACAAAGAAGAAGCTCTTGAAGCTCTTTTTGATGTTGCATTAAATGAGTCTTTTGATCTTAAAGAGAAGTAGAGGAAAGCTGGGTTTGTCGGATGCATGTGCTGCGTGGATCGATGTGCTTTGGCACATATGGGTGAATTCAAGAGTGTAACCTGTTTAGACTGATGTTAGATAAAAGTAACATTAAATAGGTGATGTGAACGACCAAACAGCAAACTCAGATTTGGGGCACAGTCAGTAAACGACAGTGAAATGAAAACACTGCAATGATGACTTGCCACATTGCTGGGATAACAGTGGTGTTGGCATCAGTCACTGTTTTATCCTAAATGTGTTTTGAACATATGGTAATGAGTCTAACGGTGCATTTTTTATTAAAGTTTGTTTTTTGTACACACATTTTATACACTTCAGTGATGTTCAATGCTTGTATTTCAGGAATAATCAACACCTGGTTGATTCCACTGAAGCAGCTTGTGGCAACAATTGGAAAATTGACTAAATGTTGCAGTACAAATTTTCTGTCACAGTTGACAGAAGAAATCTGGAAAATCTGGTTTAATGGTTTTAATGAAGTGGGTGTTAAAAGTGGCTTTTATGTAACAGCCAATTTTGTGTGACAGTGTGAACTGCAAAAACATACCGAATCTTATCATTTTGACCACTTTCACATGTTTAGTGAAATCTGACACATTGGATACATAGCAATCCACCTCTGTCTGGGCGGTCAGATTGGAATTCATGCCATTTTTATGTCATTCCAACTCGTATAAATAAATAAGCACTGACATTTCTGCCGAAAAAAAAATCTAACTCACAGCTATTATATGTTTACACATAAAGATAAAAAGGACTGTTATAGATTTTCCTATTGTAAAAACAGCCTAAAACTAATGCTAATTTTATTAACATGCATGCTCTGCACTGTCCCATTTCTTTCACCCAGTTCTAAATGAACAAACAGGTAGGTGTTTTAATGAAGTGGGTGGTAAGTGTAGCTTTTATGTAACACCTAAGTCAATGACTGTTGCAATAATTGCTTGTGTAAAGAATACTAAAAAATCTAATGTTGTCAGGAACACTAAATGCCAGTAATAGCAGTGGTTCATTTCAGCTCTGATAAGGCAATTTTGCCAGGTTATGCAAACTTGCTGCCACTGCAATATCAAACACTTATCTAAATTTAGCCCTCCTTTTCTGAAGGCCCTGTCCATTACGTTGCTTCAGTAGTTCGAAATTCAAAACAACAACTTGTTCCAATGGCAAAGAGAGCCGCTTAAATATTCGTAATTGTCATCGATTTGCAGGGTCAACTCATTCTGACTCGCTTTAAATGAATGACCTTCATTTCTGGGGAAGATAGGGAGAACGATGGGAGAGGGAAAAAAGTGAAGTTTATTGAGATGTGTGGTTAGCCACAGGCTACTCGCTCTACCTCTTTCAGTCGATAGATTGAGAAAGTGCTTGGAGCTTATTAGACGCTATTTCTGGAGTTGAAAGATGGGAAAGAAATGAGTCATGTTTATTCTCTGGCCTCGGACCCTCTGGATATTGGCAGATTTCTTCGAACATGTTTTAAGAAAAGGCACACACATTCACTTTTAAAAAACTATTAGACTACCTACAAAACAACACTTCTGACTGCCGCACGCTTTCACTTCCAAGCTAAATTTCTTTCTCCAGACATGAACATTTTCTGATCCACACCAAAAAAAAATGTCCCTCTTGGGTTTGGAAAAATTTCAGATGGCAAGCCTCCAATTATGGTCCACATCAGCGAAGTAATGGGGCAAATCAGAGTTTGTTAACTGTGCTGTACTTCAGACTAATAAGATGGTGGATAAGTGGGACATGGCTAGGGGGATCCTGAGGTTCTTTGTGAGGATTCATGGTGGTTGGATGAATATAGGCCTTTTCTGGTTGTCGGACAGCAGAGAGGAAATAATCTCTGAGGAAATAAAACTGGACGAGATGCCAGGTGGGTTAATGTGAAAGTCTAATGCCATTCTATCTGGTATTAACTGGAAGTTAGTTTTTGTTGTTTGTTTCTCTGGACAAACTGAATTTTAATCATAATGCTGACGTGAACATCTAGGCTATGATTTTTCGATTAAGGCTAGTTGGGGTAATTTAAGGGGAACGTCCGGTACAAATTGGCCAGTCAAATCTCTTACAAATTACGTTACAGGTCCTCTGGTCAAATGAATCCAGCCAAGACATTTGGTGCTCCTTGAGTTTTGTAGTGGAGCTACAAGGCTAATGTAGCTAAGCCAATCAGCAGTGTACTAACTGAACGTCTCGCCTCAAACAATGCTAAATTATTGAGCAATCTCAAATAGACTTGTGTCTGTGTGATGACTGATTGGCTCTATGCTAAATGGTATAGACTACAACCCCAATTCCAATGAAGTTGGGACGTTGTGTAAAACACAAATAAAAACAGAATATGATTATTTGCAAATCCCTTTCAACCTATATTCAAATTAATACACTACAAAGACAAGATATTTAATATTCAAATGATAAACTTTATTGTTTTTTGCAAATATTCACTCATTTTGAATTTGATGCCTGCAACACGTTCCAAAGAAGTTGGGACAGGGGCGTGTTTACCACTGTGTTACATCACATTTCCTTTTAACAACACTCAATAAGCGTTTGGGAACTGAGGACACTAATTGTTGAAGCTTTGTAGGTGGAATTCTTTCCCATTTTTGCTTGATGTACAACTTCAGCTGCTCAACAGTCCGGGGTCTCCGTTGTCGTATTTTGTGCTTCATAATGCGCCACACATTTTCAATGGGAGACAGGTCTGGACTGCAGGCAGGCCAGTCTAGTACCCGCACTCTTTTACTACGAAGCCACGCTTTTGTAACACGTGCAGAATGTGGCTTGGCATTGTCTTGCTGAAATAAGCAGGACGTCCCTGAAAAAGACGTTGCTTGGGTGGAATATTTGCAAATATATGAGTGAATATTTGCAAAAAATAATAAAGTTTATCCGTTTGAACATTAAATATCTTGGTTGGAACGGATTTGCAAATCATCGTATTCTGTATTTATTTATGTTTTACACAACGTCCCAACTTCATTGGAATTGGGGTTGTATATATACTGTATATACTGGGCTGTTGTCAGTGATTCCCTGGTTTTTCTGCCCCATTGTTGGTTTTTAGTTATTTTTTGTGCCATGTGCTTTTGTTTACATCACCCATATGCTTTGTTTTGGTTAGGTTTTAGCTCCTCCCCTTGTCCTGCCCTGTCTTCAGCCCTCAGCTGTTCCTTGTTTTTAGCCCAGTCCTCATTCAATGCTTTCAGGTGTTCCTTATATTCAGAGTTTGTATATACACCCCTTGGTTTCTTGTGTTCTCTAGACAGCGTTGTTGATTTGTTGATGATAGTTAAGTTTGTCTCCTGGCTCGTATTCTGTTTTTCTTTGTTTCTAGTCAGTTTATGTCATATATATTATCATTCCCTGCTTTTATTTTTTTCTTTTTGCATAAGTCTACTGATGTGTTTTTTTGGTTTTCGTAGTCTGTTTATTAGTCTAGTTCTTAGTAATAGTCTAGTATTAATTTTTAGTGTTACCACATTTTTTTGTTTCTTCGTGGATCCCTGTACCCTTTATCTGCCTGCCTATCATCTCGGTGTTCCCAATAAAAACTCTAATAAAACCTTGCACTTGTACTCTGCTTCCTCATTTACTATGCCAGCCTTCATATTACAGCTTTATTCCCATTACCTTTTAGCTATACTACAGTGCATATCCCCCAATAATCTTCAGGGATATATTACTTTTTACACAGTTCTGTCTTAAAAGTTGGCTGCATTTTCCACTTAGTAAGTGGAATAAAAGTAATCGCAAACACATTCAGTGATGTTGCAGTGTGGTCTCAGCTGGGGGTGGTGAATCCATTATTCTGACAGCAGCAGCAGTTTCTCTGTTTGCTTTGCAAATTCCCTTCTTTTTTTTCTTTTCTCAGTAACATTTCTCTTGACAGCTGCAAACCCTCTGATGCCCATAGCCTTGATATAGGCTTTATTTGTATGAAATCAAACAAATGAAAGCCTTTGCAAAGAACTTCTTGACTGATTGACTACATTTCAGGAAAATTGTGTAAAATTGATTTCTTTGCCAAACTATTGCTTTAAATTTCTCATTTCTTTGAAACTAAGTAGCTGAGGTCAAACTGTCCCTCAGAATCTTGTGTCTACATTCTAGACTCCTTTAGAAGTCAAACAGGCAGCTGTCTGAGAGCTGAAGAGTGTTATTTTGATCCCCATGTTATTAAAGTCATCTAAGAACACAAGAGCTACTTGTTCTTGGTGTTGGTTCTTTGTTTGACATTGTCATATTGTCGCTATCATAAGACAATCACATAACAGTATTTTTGCATTTTAATTCATTTTAACTGTGTATATATATATATATTTGTCTTATTGGTCCTTTATATAGGTGTAAAATTGCAGACTGTAGGCCATCACAATTGATCAACCTCTGCCTTATTCGTCATTGGTCAGATTCTGACCACAGGACAGTTGTTGACCAGATATTACTTGGGTGGTGGACCTTTCACAGCACAGCAATGTGTTTTTTTTTCTAGGACCAATGTCACTGCTAGGTTGAAAGCAGTCCACCACTTATAAATACCCAGCCACCAGGGTCTCTGTGGTCAGAAACTGACAGAGACTTTGACATAAAGCTAGACAATGGTCTTGTCTGGTGTGGCAACGCAGAGCAACAACTCCCATTCATTTTGTGTTGTGTCTGTCAGATGTAGCCACGTGAAGCGGATCTGGTGTGTCAGATATGGGGGATGTGATGCATTTTATGCAAATTGATCTGGCCTGTAAGATTCATCAACCCAATGAGAACACGAGCATGAATACTCAAGTACTCAGTTAACCATTCAAAGTGTCAGCATTAAAGTACTGAAATCACTGGGTACTTCTTATGTTTCATTGCAGAAAGCCAGAAAATATACAACAATACTTAATTCTAACATGCTTTGCTACTCCATCTTCATAACATGAGTATGTTGCCAAGGATATGCTGTTAAAGACAAAAGACAAAGATAGTGCAGTTGTATCACTTACTAGGCTAGCTACTCTAGCTGATGTTAGCTAGACCTAGAAACAATGTAAATATATTCCTCTAACAAATAACTTGTTGGCATGATCCTCAGTTGTCCACTGAAGTGAAAATAACATGTATAGAAGAGAATCAACAGAATCTGTTCAACAAATCCAGACCTGGCTAAGTAATGATACGTAGAACATTGACTTTCTTACACATACAAATATGTAAGTATATGTAGGTAAATTTCAATTAAATTTGGGAGGTAACGCCCTCTTACTTATATGCAGCCAACTCATGAAGGGGGATGTGGTCACGTCAGTCACCATGCTGAACCAATGTAAATGCAGCATAACAGTACATCAGCAAGTTGGAGATACAAGTGGCCAGTAAGTCTACACTTCCCTCTGAGATTAATCAGCTACATTCAGAACCTAACAATACACATGTTTATTATAATACTAGTTTGTGTATATGGTATCTGTCACTCTGTTTATTTATTACTTATTTATTTATTTATAGTGTTGCTGGTTTAAGTTATTTCTAGCCTAGGCCTCAGAACCTACAAGTTGAAAAGTCAGTTAGTTAACTCTAGCCCATTCATCTTAGGGGGAGATTAAAAGGAAAGTAGCCAATTAATGCAAAGTTATCATTTCTGAGATAAAGCACTTTCTTCTTTAAAGGAGATTCATAACACCAAACTTTAAAAACGGCTAAACCAGAAGACCCCGGGCCTGGCTGAGTTCGCTCCAGAGAAAACCAGTGGAGGTGAACTGGGCAGACAGAGCGGGGCGAAATGTTTTTGCTTGACGAAACGAAGCCCTTTACGGTGTGTGCACACGGATCTTCCTTCCGCAAAAAGCCAGGAGGGAGAAAATGAAGGAAAGGAATGCGAGAAAGAGGGAGAAAGAGAAAAACAATAGCATAGAGCATGAATAACTCCAGAAATAAAAAAAGAGAAGCTGAATTTAATATGGAAGGAGGGAGCAGAGAGTAGAAAACAAACGTGCGCACTCGCGCACACACACACACACTCACACACACACACACTCACACACTCTCCCAAGGTTACTTCTGCCTTTTTTCGCTGTCAGGTTATGGGCTAGTGGAATAAAGTGGGACTACTATTTTTAATCTAAAATTAATTAGCGGCATTTCATTCGGCAGCGGAGGCAACCATGCAGTCATTAACTTTGTGGGAAATTATGTTGCGCCCGTCGTTTTGATCACCAGAGACCGCCATTAGCAGAACAAAGAACACACAATTCATTTACTTTTAATTCCATCCCTCTCACGCTGCGAAATGCCACTCACCTGCTTAAGTATTGAACACTGTTTCAGCACTATATTCTTGGGGGAAATATCTGTGAAACTAAGGTAAAATGGCTAATTAAAGAGGCAGAGCAATAAGACTCCAAGAGGGTACTAGTTAGTGTGTGAGTGTGTGTGTATTTGAGTGTTAGTGTTGCTAATACACACAAAATACTTCTATTGCAATTACATCCCTACATTCACGCTTAAATGCTGCACAGTAGTTTAAAAATGCATTGGTAAAACAATTTCAGAAATTGGTTCACATTATTTTGACCAAAAAAACCCCAACTTGTTAGAATTAGGACTGTCAAACATAGAAAAATGAATTCTGAAATGCTTTCTTTTGTGTAGTTTATATGAATAGCATTTGTCTTAGTTGCTCAAGCTGAAACATTTTCTAATCGTGTTAACATGTTATTTACACGTTAACTTTGGCATTAATGGATGATGTGCATGAATGCTCATAGCACATAAAACACTGTGAGTGGTTAGAAGTTTCATTTGCATGCTGAAGGTTCTCTGTGATATTAGTAATGCAAAGGCCAGTATCATATATTGGAAATCATAACAAATTTCCCTTCCTAATCATGACATATTTTAAAGTGAACACAGCATCGAAGAGGATCTGTGACCTATTTGAATGTTTTTACTTAATATTAGGCTGGGGTGATGGGAGAGGGAAGTGTAACATGGTATCATTGATGCACAGTGACATAATCAAGAATCAGAAGAGGGTTTAGGGCTGGGAGAAGTCACTACACTTCCATCAAAGTTCACAGGAAAACAACCTTTCATAGTAAAAATAAAATGCAATTTACAACAGTTTTGGAGGTCCCTCAGTTGTACTTTACCATTTTTTCCTTCAGTAATGATTGTATATATTTTGACTGAAATTATCATTTTTTATATGATTTGCAAAACTCAACATGAACTGGATTTTAGTCTATATAGGTCAGCAAGCAATTTAACATGTATAGAAGAATAACTGCTGTTTTATTGAGGATATTTTATTATGAATATTTTGCCATCAAGATAGCTGCAGTTGTGTCTACTCCTAGACATGGCAGTGTTTGTGGAGAGGTGTGAATCATTTGTTCTCACCCCTCTCATTTTACCCCTTATTACTCACTAGCAGCCCAAGACAAAGTCACAATATTTCACCCAGAGAGACAACAGTCTCTGAAATCTGAAACAGAGTTATAGGGAAAACAATATTTAATTGGATTATATTCATGAAAAACATGTAATACAATTACTGGTGGAGGAATGGCCACTGGGCAAATGATGAGGTATTCTATGATATCATCAGAGACATGAACAAATAAGGTAAAAAAGGTCCATTTTGATTTCAGGTTGGTTTGGAGAACAATATACAGTCATATGCAAATGTATGAACAGCTACGGTCAAACTACATGTTTCGCTGTTTTGCAGGGAACAAAACATGACATTTTGTGAAAATTTAGAGTTTAACATATTAGATAAAAATAAAATATAAGTAACTTAACTATATAAAAATATCGGCACTGTCCGGAGAAAAACAGGTATCTCCACTTTTTTCTGATTTTCATCATTTCATTTGAGCCCAGCAGCTGCTTTTTACATTGTGTGACAATTTCATGATGAATGGAAATGCTATAAAATAGCTTGAAATAAAATCACTTTACATTAACTTACATTGAAAGTAAAGAACATTTTCGGCCTTTCCTGTGAACTTACCGTTTTGGAGATACTTGTTTTTCTTTTGACAGCAATGATATAATATATAATAAAAATAAGTAAAAATATTAAGTAATATTAAATATTTATGTTTTTGGTTTTTTTATACAGTTTGTTATATTAAGGAAATGGTCAGTAATTACACATTAAAATGTGCAGAAGTGTGTTCACTGTAATGGATGTTAACCTATTTTCACACAGTGAACCAATAAACATGTTCGTTTGACCAGAGGTGCACACAACTGCATTGATAGCTTTTGTTTGTGTCTCGCTCTCTCTCTCACACACACACACACATACACACACACACACACACACACACACACACACACACCCCATTTCCTTGTCTATTCATGCATGTTCTTCGTACCTCTGCCATTATATATGCATACATGTGAAGGTTTAATTGTTTATTCATGTGTTTTCTTAATTGTTGAGCACCACTGTGTGTGTCTGCTCCTGTTCAGCAGATTAATCCACTTTGACAGTTGCTGTCTTCTCATGCCTTTCCGCAGAGACCTGCTGCTCAGTGCATACACACTCTCACACGCGCACCTTGCTGTGCACTTGACTCTGTTAAATCGCGAGCCAGTGGCCAATGATAATTACACACAGAGGCCCTGCATTATTTATGCCAGCTTTTAAAATTCATTCAAAGTCGTTTGGCCCCCATCTGAAACCTGCCATTATCGATTGACTTTGCCGTAATTGCTGCTTCAAGCTTGCAAAGATTTTCTGCCTCACGATTACGAATGTAGCCTGCCTAGCTAACATATGCTAATCAGACATGTGAAACCAGCTACGCAAGCAAGATCCCCCCCCCCACCCGCCCCCACACACACTGCTTCAACCCCCCCCAACCCCACGCCCCCAGCAACCCTACACACACCGCTTCAACAACCCCCCCCCCAACAAACCCCACACCAGCTTCCTTTTTTAAATTCTGAATCCTGATAAGGCACATGTGCCTCCAAAGCTTGATTTCTTCAAGAATGGCCTCTGCCACTAGTCTGGAGAGAAAGCAGCAAATCGTCTTTTAATGTGTCTTAATTTGGATTTGATGTGGCTCACCGGAGAGAGGAAGATTTTAAATTACAGCTGTTAATTCCTTTTTTTCAATCTAGCCTAATCAGAACGTGCAGCAGTCATACAGGCTAGTTCTGAATGGGCTGATAACCCTGGAGGTGACTAGCAATAACAATGTGAACAACAACAATAACAACAACAAGGGGAGAGAATCCTGTGTGCATTCTGGTTTCATCATGCTTTAATAGCTGCTGCAGTCACATGGTATTCAATCCAAAGGGAAAAAAAACATAGTATACATCCAGAGCTGTTCTGCCGGACCACACACACACACTTTTCCCACTTAAACGGCCTTCCCTTTAACATCTTAATCCATTAAATGTCTGTATCGCTCATTCTGACCCTTCCCACCCTTATATATTTCACTCTCTTTACAATCAGGCCATGTACTTAGAAGTCACTGCTGGGGATTTGTGTAACATTGAGCTATTACTCATGGCTTTTCTCAGTGCGTGCAAGAGAAGCAGCGATCGATGGGCTGCTCGTCAGCCAGGGCTTAGACGCTGTATTTAAACACGTGCTCAAGAGATTTCCAACAACCAAGATTACTGATGCTAGAACCAAACAGAACTGGCCAGTGTGAAGTATAAAGGCTGTAAGGTTAAGCAACATCTCAATAATTAAAGAAATAATTCAGTAAAAATCTAATTTACACTATTTTATATTGATTTTCTTCATATCTGACATGTAGACAAACCGCCAAGACACAGCTAGTTTCTGAAGTTTCTTCTTCAATCTTGCACTGGAATTATAAGGCCAATGTTCAGAGGTGTGGACTTTGAGTCATATGACTTGGACTCGAGTCAGAGTCGAGTCACAAATTGGAAAACTCAACAAAATCAGAAAAGAACCACAACTTGACTTTGGCTTGAGAACCAAAGACTCTGACAAAGACTTTGATCGCCCTTATGACTCGGAAAGACTCTAGTCCCAAAGTGAAATAGAAGAGTTGTAATAAAGCAATATAAAATCTGAAACTGAATTTTAGATTGATGTACAACTCAGTGCCTAAAATGCAATTTCTCAAAAAACACTAGGTTTTCTAGTCATTCACATTTTATGATTCACTTTCAAAATAACATAAAGGTGTCTTGCTAACAAAGGTAGTTGAACACCAAATATCAGCCCCACTACCCCCACGCCCCTCCTAACTACTCACTGGCCATTTTATTGGAAACAATTGGAAACATCTGTTCCTGCAGTTTATCAAGTGCATGGCATAAATCTAACTCCATACAAAACAGCCCGTTTTGATTTCAGTCTGATTTGAATCCCAGGCTTATTACATACTAAAACTTATTATTCAGTAACTCCATGGACTTCAGTGCAAATGGGCTCAGCTATTCTTAGCTTAAATAAGTGTGTAATAAGAAAATGTTATGTAAAAGATTAAATATATCAGTTTTAAAAGCACAGTGACCAAAACAGCCTGTTTAATTCTAAAGGATAAAGAGAAGTCGGTGAATGGTCATGAAAAAATTAATTACAACTCATTTTTAGTATATAAAACTAGCCTAGCCATGTAAGCGGACTTCGAGGGAAAAATAAAAAAGCAAGACAATTGCGGAATATCGGCTCTTAAATGAATCAATGCAAAGTGAGGCAAGTGTCTGTTGATGAAATTAAATTTACAAGGTACTGGCTACATTAGCCTCATAGCCCTCATAGTGTAAAACTAATGCTGCATTTACTTTATGGCATAGATGGTCAATGGCAAACATTGCTGTTTTCAGCATCCACCAGTCAGCTGAGCATCTGGTAAGAGTTCTATTTTCCCAACTTTTGCCATCAACCAAAGTGGTAAAAACAAACTAGATGTTTATTCTTTTTGGAAACAGGTGCACCAAAATTATAAAACAGTAAATTAAAATAGGACAGAGCACCTTCCTGTCTTCTTTCCACCATACATGAACAATCAAACTCTGCATGGATGGTCATCCATTTTACTTTTTATTTGATACCGTCACCATGGCAACGTTGGTATAGCTGCGTGCTGCTGTTGGTCGTATGCCACTTTGAAGGCACGAGATGTTGTTTTTCCAATGTCACCATAAAGAAATTTCAGAGAGAAAATACACAAAACATGTCTTGGCTGATCAGTTTGGGCTGAGGGGATAATCATGTACATTTGCCTTTTCACCAAACATTTCCTTTAAATGATTCATAGAACCCAAGTTACGTAATTGTGGTTCTTGCTTAATGTGAACTGCAACTCATAGCAAATCTGCAAAGCTGCAGGCAACAGAGAGAAAAATCTGAGCAGATATAGATTAATGAAGTGTAAGTGGTATCCCAGTGTTGTGTATTTTAAAAATTGAATGAGGGAAAAAAAAAACTGCACAAATAAGCTTGATTCCTATGAGTAAACAACTAATTAGGCCATCATTAAACACTAATCAGTAGGTCATGCTTGATAAGTATAAGTAAATGGTAAACACTGACTTGGTTTTCTTGCCACAGGCACAGACACACACACACACACACACACACACAGCTTATCATCAACAAGTAAGGATAAATAATGGGCTCCAATAATATAATGACTGCTCATATACTGAGGTTTGTAACTTTTCCCTTTTATTTATTTATTTATTTTACATAGCTTTACTGAGAGAATAGTAACCAAAAGAAACTTGCACAAATACTGTGATATGAGAAAATGAGGATTTAAGCTGCTTTCTTTTTCATTCTTTAAATGGTTTGAGTTGGTTGGTACTCATCCAATTTAGAATAAAGTTCTTAATGTTCTATCAGTTAAGCAGATTTAACTTTAACTGGATAAACTAAGATATCATTCTCAACAGAGTAAGAGGAGAAGCTGTGACATGATGAATCTACAAGAATGTGTGTCTTTGTTGCTTTTGTGCCTACATTCACTGTAGATGTGTATACCATATAGGTATATACAAAGTAAGTATAGTAAAACGCGGCGCTAGTCTCCAGTCACTGCTTACAGCTGGTGGTGTTTGCAATTGCCAGATCCAGGCCCTTTTATTTGCCAAGAGAGCTAACTACGCTGTACATAGTGGTGGTGTATATAGCCAGTGCTAATGCTAGCGCTGCACTGAACGAGCTGTACAGCACTATCAGCACACACCCAGATGAACTGTTTATTGCTGCTGGAGATTTCAACCATGCTAATCTGAAGTCAATACTCCCCAAATTTTACCAGTATGTGGACTTTGCAACCTGGGGGCCTAACGTGCTGGATTACACAAACATCCCTGGCACATATAAGATTTAGCCCCGCCCCACTACGGCTACTCAGACCACATCTTTGTGATGCTAATTCCAGCATACAGACCACTCATCAGACGTGCCAAACTAGACCAGAAGCAAGTGAGAACCTGGCCGCCAGCAGCTATCTCTGCTCTTCAGGACTGGTTTGCGCACAGTCACTGGGAGATGTTCAGAGAAGTAGCAACCTCCAATGACATCAACCTGGAGGAGTATATAGAATCAGTGACTGGCTACATCAGCAAGTGCATTGATGATGTTACTGTCTCCAAACCCATCACAACTCACCCCAACCAGAAACCATGGACTGCAGAGGTGCACATGCTGCTGAGAACCCGCGACAAGGCTTTCAAGACAAGAAACAAAGAAAGCCTCATGAGCCAAGCTTTCCTGGGCCAACAAAAAGGCTAAGCGTGCCTACTCAAAGAAAATCCGCAATCATTTTCAAAACACTGCTGACACACAGCGCATGTGGCAGGGCATCCAGGCCATCACCAACTACAAGTCACCTCCACCTGCTTGTGACAGTGATGCCTCCCTTCCAGATGCGCTTAATGACTTCTATGCTCGGTTTGAAGCACAGAACAGCACAATGGTGAGGAAAACCACACCTCCTCCAAGTGAACAGGTACTGTGTCTGTCCACAGCTGATGTGCAGAGTCAATCCAAAAAAAGCACCAGGATCCGACAGCATAACGGGCAGAGCGCTTAGAGAATGTGCTGAACAGCTGGCTGATGTTCTCATGGACATATTCAACATCTCTCTAAGCACTGCAGTCATTCCAACGTGCTTTACGTCCACCATCATCATCCCTGTGCCGAAGAAGTCTCCAGTGTCCTGCCTCAATGAGTACCGTTCCGTTGCACTCACTCCCATCATCATGAACTGCTTCGAGAGGCTTGTCATGAGACACACTAAAGACCAGCTTCCTCCTTGAATGGACCCACTACAATTCGCATATTGCCCCAACCGCTCAACAGACGACACCATCTTCAACACACTCCACCTGGCTCTCACCCACCTGAACAATAAAGACACCTATGTCAGAATGCTATTCATAGACTACAGTTCAACATTCAACACCTTCATCCCTGAGCAGCTGATTACTAAACTGAGCCTGCTGGGCCTGAACGCCTCCCTCTTTAACTAGGCCCTGGATTTCCTAACTGAGAGAACTCAGTTAGTCAGGATAAGTAATAACACCTCCAGCACCACCATACTGAGCACCAGTGCCCCTCAGGGCTGTGTACTTAGTCCATTGCTGTTTACTCTGCTGCCATGACTGTACTGCAAAGTAAAGCTCAAACCACATGATCAAGTTCGCTGATGACACGACGGTGGTGGGTCTGATCAGCAAGAATGATACATCAGCATACAGAGAGGAGGTGCAGTGGCTAACAGACTGGTGCAGAACCAACAACCTATCTCTGAATATGGACAAACTAAGGAGATGGTTGGTGACTTCCAAAGAAGTCAACATCACTGGCACTGCTGTGAAATTTGTCAGGAGCACCAAGTTCCTCACCTGGTCCCTCAACACCAACTCCATAGCCAAGAGAGCCCCGCAGCACCTCTACTTCCTGCAGAGACGGAAGAAGGCTCATCTCCCCCCTCCCATCCTCACCATGTTCTACAGGAGGACTGTGGAGAGCATCCACAACTGCATCTTCACCTGGTTTGGGAATTGCATCGCCTCTGACCTCAAGACCCTACAGCATATAGTAAGGACAGCTGAGAAAATCATTGGGGTCTCTCCCCTCCATCATGGACTTCTACACCACACACTGCATCCTCAAAAGCCACCAGCATTGTGGACGACCCTGTCCATCCCTCACACAGACCTTTTTCACTGCTGCCGTCTGGCAGAAGGTACCGGAGCATCCATGCCACCACTGTCAGACTCAGCAACAGCTTTGTTCCGCAAGCAATCAGGTTTTTAAACTCACAAGGACTGGGCTAACCCCTCCACGTCTCTCACACACATGCTGTACGCTCTCACACACACACACACACACCTCATCTGGAACATTGCTGCTAACACTGTGTTTACACTGTTTATTCAGTTTTACTACCTCAGTCACTACTGTGTTTATGTATGTTATCTGACTGTGTGGCTCACAGATCACACCATGTTAAATATCTTTGCACCTTATTCTCACTACCTCATGTCCAGAAATGTGTGTTGTGTCGGTGCTGCACTGTCCTGTCTATTATAATTTATCATATTTATTGTGTTGTTTCTAGCTTATTTTTTTTGTTTGCACACTGTCTTTTTTTCCTTATTGCACCGTCTTTTTCCTGGAGCAACGTAATTTCACTCCACTGTGTACTTGCACATAGATGGAATGACAATAAAAGCCTCTTGACTTGACTTGGTCTTTTCGCAAGAAGTACAACTACCAGTGATCACAGTGCTGTGAAAAAGTTTCTTTTATTTCTTTTCTTTTATTCTTTTCTTTTATTTGCCACATTTAAATGTTTCAGATCATCCAACACATTTTGGTTTTAAATGATCATTCCATCTATTAAAGATAAAGAATAATTCAATATCTATATCACCCATGTATTTGCCATAACGTGCATTGAGTCTTTTACATCACTGTGGGTTCTTTTGTGATCTCCTGGAGTCGTCAATGCACTCTTGGTAAAATATTAGTAGACCAGCCACTCCTGGGATTGTTCACCACTGATCCAAGTCTTCTCCATTTGAGAATAATGGCTTTTGCTGTCCCAGAGCCTTAGCGATGGCTTTGTAACCCTTTCCAGAGTGGTTGATTTAAATGAATTTGTTTTGCATCTGTAACTGAATTTTTTAGAATGTGACATCATGTGCTGCATTTTGAGATCTAGCCTGAGACCTTCATATTGCCAGACAGGTTCTATTAAGCAATGTTTAGATTTAACAGCTCTGGCAGTGATCATGCCTGGGTGAATCTAGTAAAATAGAACCCAATAGTCAAGTGAATTTGGATAACTGGTTGATTTAGTAGCTAAGGGAACAAATCCTTTTTCACATAGGCCAGGAAGGCTGAACATTTTTCCTTCAATAAATTAAATCATCACTTAAAAACAGCATTTGATTATGTGTGTGTAATAATAAAATGTTATCCATGTCTAATATTAAAAGTAGTTTAGGGCTGATCCAATAAGTCCAGTATTCAAGGACTTACCCAGTATGTTGGTATTTAATTAACTTAGTATTCAAAAGTATTTTTAACCAGAAAAAACTGCAAAAAGCCTAAAACAGTTAATTGTTAACATATGGAAAATGTTCAAAAGAAATTATAGCTGACTATTATAACTGAATGCATCATAAAGTCATGTGTTCCTGTCATTTAACCTTGAGTGCAACAGACACCACTTTCTATGTGGCCACTGCAGCTAAAAGAGCAAAGATGCCTCAGAGAGAAATCATGAGTGTGGGAACACTTTAAATAATCAAATAGTAAAAGAAAATGCTCAGAGCAAAATGTGTTATGTGAGGAGAGTTTACCATAGAGACAAGTTTGATGAATGATTTCAAATATGTAGCTATAGTAATCCTTATCTGAGAACTGCCATGCGTCCAGTCCAGAATGTCTCAGACTCATAATGAACTCCGTCTCAGCTGAGAATATTTGGAATTTATGTGATTTCTTTCTCTCTTTCATTTATAATTAAAAACAAATTTACAGCAGGTTTAAAACTTCATAGCACAAACAGCAGATCTGTTTTTAATGTGACAAAATCCCAAATTTCTACCTCTGTGTCCACACATTGTTTAGTACAGTGCAGGAGCATGCTGCAACTACAACACATTCAAGATCACATTGTAGTAATCTTGTTACTTTAAATATAGTTTAGTTTATGGACTTTACAACTTACTTACAAGAAAAAAAAAACCCAGGTCTGCAAAGCTTGTGTTTTGGGTGCAAACAATAAAATGTTGCAAATGTATACATTAGCTCATCAACTTACAGTGTGGGACTCATCGTCAATTGCCATTTTCAAACTTTCAGGTTACACTTGTCTAGCACTTGTTAATGTGGGTTAAGTGTCATCGACCTAGCAACCTGCATGAGCATTGGGTCTGGGGAGGAGGGGGCGGGGCACACAACTCTCTCTCTTTGGACTGAAGCACCCATTTTAAATTCTTGCTGTTAGTACTACATAGAGCTCCTTTAATACACTATACACTCATCTCAGACCTTTACATAACAGTAGTGACGCACAATGTTAGATGATTGTTCACAAGTGCAACATGTAACCTGTGTTTACATTATCAGGCAACAGAAAGACACGTGACCAGTTATTTGCTATGCCCATTTGCTAGGTCCGGGGTCCTCAGCCTCTACTCTCTGAGCTACTTGTTCCTGAAATATTGTTCCTATTCCCAAAAGTATCATGCAAAAAATATGGAAGAGAAACTTGGCGACCTGTCCAGGGTGTATCCTGCCTTTCGCCCAAAGACTGCTGGGATAGGCTCCAGCACCCCCCCGCGACCAAGACGGAGAAGCGGCTTAGAAAATGGATGGATGGATGGATGAAACTTGTAAACTTATACATGCAGTTCCTATTTTAAACAGTGACACATATATAGTCTATATGTTGAACTTTTTTTCTCTCAAAAGCTAAATACGTGACAAGCTTTCCCGAACACATGCACAAGAAATATGGATGAGATAATATTAGCGACTTGTCACCTCCTATCGTGAACATACAGTTACTTATAAGTTTTCTCTTAATCTAGCTTGTAAAATACCGAAACTGCTAACTGTATAGAAGAGGACAGAGTTACTGTAACAAGATTGTATTCCCAGCAATTTAGGGCCATTTCCTTTGGCCAATTTGTCACAAAAATAAAGTGTAGCTGGCATTTTCAAATAAAAATAGAAGTTACAAGGTTTTGATATGACATTAATGATATACCATTGCTTATGTTTTGCAGAATCCACAAGAAAGTGTGAAATTTCTGGTGGAAGGCAGAAAATGATGCTTAATTACAGGTGATGAGACCATATGTGTAATCTGCATACAATTGAAGGTGACACAGTCTGAGCTCACTGCTCATTTCCATACAAAACTGGGGCCAGTTGGTACATGGCATCCTCTCAGGGGCCACACTGGTTGGTCTCCATGTCTGAAATCCGTCCAGTGGGCTGACAGGGTGACGTCCAACTAAGCTACAGGAAACAGCACAGTCACACTACTGCACCAGATGGCAACGACTAGCCAATCAGAGCCAAGCAATCTGCACCCGTACAGCGAGCAGGCCAACTATCCATTCAGGAGCAGTTTGTAATAATCAGAGAGCCATAAGTACAGAGAGAGAGAGAGAGAGAGAGAGAGAGAGAGAGAGTTTACTGCATTCATGTGGGTGGGCTTGCTTGTACACTCTCACAAAAAAGGTATGACACTGTCACTGGGGTAGTACCCTCAGGGGTACATCTCAGTACCTTTAGTCAGGGAACATAACTGAACCATAATCCATTGAAATTATATTTTCTAAGTTGTACTGACTCCACACATCCTGTCTCGTCTCCATGCTTTTTATTTTATTGCTCTATTTTAAAACATTAGTTATAAAAAGAGACAAATGTTTACTTTTCCACTAGGAAAAACTTACTTTAGGTACACAATTGGACCTTAAAACCACTGTTGCACCTTTGAGGTACACTTACATTGTTTGTACCTTCATGAACAAATCAAGTACCTGCATGGTACCTTTATTTCTAACACTGTATACATACAAGTTTGGTAACTTTTAAATGGAAACTGGTAATTTTATTCACTAAATTAATAAATTTAATATAAATTAGGCATGACACAAATCAAGCTGCCTAACAGCAAAAACATTGTATATAAGGCCAAAAGTATGTGGACACTTAACCATCACTACCATATGAGCTTCTTGGCACATCCCATTCCAAAACAATGGGCATTAATATGGAGTTGGCCAACCCTTTTGCCTTTAATAGCCATCATCTGAAGGCTTTCCACAACATTTTGGAGTGTGTATGTAGGAATTTGTGCCCATTCGGTCAAAACAGCATTTGTCAAGTCAGTCACTGATGAATGATAAGACACAGCTTGTGATCTACATTCTAGTACATCCCAAAGGTCAATAGGGGAATGGACCTCACTTTGTGCACAGGGGCAGTCGTGCTGGAACAAAAAAGGGCCTTACCTATAGCAACTAATTGTCTAAAATGTCTTGGATATATGACCCATTATCCCTCCTCCACCAAACCTTACTGTTGCTAAAATGCATGAGTAGGTAGTGTTCTCCTGGCATCTTCCAAACCCAGACTTGTCCATCAGAATGTTAGATAGTGAAGCATGATGTATCACTCTGTAGAACATGTTTCCACTGTTCCAGAGTCCAGTGGCAGCCTGCTTTACACCACTCTAGCCAACACTTGACATTGTGATCTTAGAGCTTGTGTGAAGCTGCACCACCATGAAAAACTATTTAATGAAGCTCCCTACTCTCATTTGTAGTGCTGATGTTGTTTCCAGAGACAGTTTGGAGCTCTGTAGTAAGTGATGCAACAGAGGATATGTGATTTTTAGGCACTATGCCCTTCAACAATTGTGATTTTGTGTGGTCTACGCCTTTGTAGCTAAGCTGTTGTTGCTCCTAGACACTTCCCCTTCATAATAATAGGACAAACAGTTGACCAGGGCAGATCTAGCAGGGCACTGAAAAACTGACTTGTGGTAAAGGTGGCTGTGATAAAGTGGCATTCTATGACAGTGCCATATTTAAAGTCCCTGAGCTCTTCAGCACAACCCATTCTACTCCCAATATTTGTCTATGGCTGTGTGCTTGATTTCATACACCAGTTAGCAATGGACATACCTTATACAAAAAAACTCAGTAGTAAGATGCCCACATACTTTTGGCCATATAGTGTATATCAATTTTCAAAAAATAATTTACTACTAATATATACAATACAAAAAACTATTCTTCCACCAAGCAATGCTATTAGTTAGTAACAATTTTGTTTTAGTATCAATTTATATGTGGCCTTATGTGTGTATATCAACTATTTTCTATATCTGTTTTTAGAGTACAATACTGTGTAAAATTGAGAGACCACTCTTCATTGTTAATCTTTTAACGCTTATTTATTACAATTATTTTAACTCTACTAGTATATTAGCATCATTTTATACACATACCTGCAATAGTACTGCATTTTTGAGAGGAAAAAAATTACACTTACAGGCTCTTAAAACAAGACACAGCAGTGGTCAACAGAGCGTCCAGAAAAAAATCAATAGTGAAGAAAACCAAAAGATGCTAACTTCACAGCTAACTTCACAGTTAAACGCTGCACTCCAGCACCCAAAGGCAGCTTCATCAGTCCTAACTGAATTAGGCCGAAGGTCTGCTGCAGGCACAATATAAAAGTCAGGAACGCATAGTTGTCCTGTTCATTCATTTTTCCTTTGAAAGGGAGATCAGCTGGCTATGCACTACTGGTTAATCTTCCATGCCAATTTTTATATTAAATCAAAGCCAAACAACAGAGAGTAATGACCAACTACTGCTCTTCATTTCTCCGGCCCATTGAGTACTGTACTGCTCCAGCAGGCCTTTTTTCCTTCTGCTTTTTTCCCCATTTTCTCTCACTTCTCTTATTTAAGCCATCATTTTTTGGCCATGTGAGACGTCATCAGTCATGTGTGCTGGCTGGCAATGCTGAAGGTCAGTTACAGTAAGGTGCACACACCTATTATGGGTATAGACATACATTCTAGCGCACACACCCAGCCATGTACTGAAGGATCTAGAGTGAATATGAGCCAGTGATGGGGGAGTAAATAGCTGACCTTACATGAATGTGGTTTGATTACAGTCCTTTAGGAAATGATGTACACTACATGTCCAAAAGTATACAGATCCTAACTCTAATTAGTTCTATTAGTTACTTTAAGGTGCAGCCATTGCTGACACAGCTTGTTTATCTTGGTTGAAAAGCACTACTGTCTTGTATTCCCCCTTTGTCCCTCTGAGTGTGTCTGTTTCTTCCCCTCCATGGTAGCCATGTGCCTGTTTTTTACTGGTACCATGTGCTTTTGTTGTTTTGTGTCTCCTCCCTGGTCCTGCCCCCTTATTATCTGCTCCACCTGTCTGTACTCCACCCCTCATTAGTCCCAGGTGTTTTGTATTTTCCCTCAGTGTATTTATACCCCTGTGTTTGATCAGGCTTTGTCTTGCATTGTGGATGTACTCTGTAACTTGTTTTCTTTCATCATGTAGTTTGGTTCTGTTTTTGTCATGGACTTGGTCTGTTTTTCAAACTTCTGCTTCTCAGTTTCTGGACTCAGTTAGCTCTAATTTTAATAAAAGCAACTCAGATTTGCATCCCACCTCCTTGCCTCCACTGTTACAACTGCTAATAAAATGGGATGTTCTGGAGAGCAGCAACATGAGCCTAAGATCAGCCTGTCAAGCAAGAGCAGTATAAAGCGCCTCAACACTGGGCTGTGGAGCAATGTAACTGCATCCTAAGGAATGATGGAACTCCATGCAACCCCTCTGGGATGAGTTGGAGTAGAGTTGGTGATCCAGAACTAATCATCTAACATTCATCTGTGCCCGGTTACAAAAAACACCTTAAGATTCTCCCTTAAGTATGAATCTTAATGGTAGGTTTTCCTTTACCAAAGGAAATTAGTTAAGGGTGCTGCATTCCCTTAGCAAAGGGAAAATGCTGAGAGGTTTAATACAGTGACAGAGGTATTGCTGTAGTTCTCTTATTAACCAGTCACTCCTGCCAAGATAAAAATGCATCGGCTTAGTTTAACTGCTGGCAAAGAGACTCTGACTCTTCCTCTCAGTGGACACCCTACACTGAGAATGTGAACATGAAGAATCTCCCACTATCAGATGAAAACTCCACTGTAACCGGTTCATGGACATTTTTAATATGGCTTAAAGTGAAAATTTTCTTTTGACAAAGACACATGTTGGATTATTGCAGGACAGCTAACAACCTTTCAGTTTTTCTCTAAAAAAGCTAGGTAGACTAACACAACTCACAACACCCAGTCTGAGCATGTGTATTAGTACAGAAATAAATGTGTATCTAGATTATACATTTTATGTACATTTAACTTATTTTGAAAACACTATTTCCTACAGAACCCAATATTGTCTAAAATGTATAAAGCTTTAATAGGAGGAGTCATGGAAATGTGACAAACACAGGTAATGAATAATATTGCAGTGGTCATCTTGCAATGTGAAATATTTATCTTTGCATTTAGCAACAGTCAAATCTGTACTCTCTCACTATTTTAACTGCATAGCCTTTTCTCTGTCACAAGGTGCACAGGGATATTCTCCTCCTCAAACATCCCCAAAACACTTCAACTTCACAAGTTGGCTGATAATTTTAAGGGAGTGTTTTTCCTTACATTAAATAAGGATGGAACTTTATTCAACACATGAAGGATCATTTAAGAGAATGATTTGAGAATTTATGAAAGTATGACAATTTCACATAGAGGAAAAGTAATACCCTATAGGTTTTTTGTGCAACACACTTAACCTTAGGAAATATGTAATGGTAATCTTAAGGGAAAATTCAACTCAAGGTGTTTCATATAACCAGGCACTAAACTTGCTAATGCTCTTGTAGCTGAATGCAATCAAATCCTCGAAGCAATGTTCCAACATCTAGTGTACAGCCTTCCCACAAGAGTAGATACTGTTACTGAAGCATAGAGGCAACAGACTCCCTACCAATACCCTTGGCTTTAGAAGAAAAGATAGATGAGCAGGGGTCTACAAACTTTTGGACAAAGAGTATCATAAAATCCAATTATTTCCACGTTTCAATTCAATTTGCTTTCCAAATCATTTTTGAAAATACAAATACACATAAGGCTGGAGGGACTATTTAAACAGTAGTAGAAAATAGACATTAACAAGGTCACATAGTGGCTTTGATCCAAAGCACCACTCTTATCAAGCAGCAAAAGCTACTTAAGTGCTATTATTTGCCCTCTTGTGGAGAACCTTCTGCCTACTAAAAGTGAGTGAGTGAGTGAGTGAGTGAGTGAGTGAGTGAGTGAGTGAGTGAGTGAGTGAGTGAGTGAGTTAAAAGTAAAGTCCACTGGTAAAAACAATATGACTACTTTTTCCCTTTTACATTTGAAAGTAGCTTTTTACATTTAAAAAATATATATTAAATATATATTTTGGTCACAAATTAGTGCAAACCTTCTTAAAATTACTGTAACCTTAGAATTCCAATACTGATACACTTGAATCTTTATCACAATATACACATTATACAGGGTGAGTCAAAAGTCACAGGACACCATTGTATTCTATTTTATTTTTTATGCTGTTGCAAGCCTCCATGATGCAGTGCTAAAGGTGGAATGTTGCAGATTTTCTCAGCATACACAATTTGTTTGAGATTACCCCAGAGATAAAAGTCGATAATAAAATAAAAAATAAAATAAAACCTGTCCTGTGACGTTTGTCTCACCCTGTATTTGTATGTGCAAATTTGCTACAGCGGCATGATTTATACAAAACTCCATACTGCAGTGAAACTCCTACATATTACACAGTATACAGTATACTGTTACATGCAAAAGTTTGGTATCCTCCCCTCCCCTTCAAATGACGTTTTGTTAAATTTTTAAGTGAAAACACATCCTCTAGAGAGAACACACTTCTGTACATTTTAAGGTGCATGATTAATGTATTATAGTTGTTTATCTACTGAATTTGACATACTAGGATAAAAAAAAAAATCATATACAAAAAATATGGTCTGTAGAGGACGTATTAGCTTATTTTCACTCAGACAATCAACAAAACATGTAACCTGACCAGAGGTATACTGCTCTGAACACAATGGTGGACCCTTGAGATGATATTGTTAATAACCTGCATTATTTTGGATAGAATTATTTATTGGCCAGTCATGGGCTGGAGGTTGGAGAACCAGCCCTGTGACCGGAAGGTCACCGGTTCGATCCCCAGAGCCAACAATACGTGCTCCCCGAGTGCTGCAGATAGGGCTGCCCACCGCTCAGGGCAAATATGCTCACTGCCTCCTAGTGGATGTGTGCTCACTAGTGTATGTGGTGTTTCCCTGCATGTATGGGTTAAATGCTGAGGTCAAATTTACCCCATTGTGGGACTAATAAGGGTCTCTTAATCTTATGTTTGTTGGATTATATCAATGCATCAAAGTTTTGGTCAATTTGATCAAAGCATGCGCCATACTTCAGTTGTCAGATTCTGTAGATGAGGTAATTTAACCCTGTCTTCAAGTTCTTTCTCTCTTGCATTCTCTCCCTTACCTGCACTCCTGCTCTTTGCGCTTCTGGGCGAGGTATTTCTTCTTGACGTTCTGCAGCTCGTGGGCTAGCCTCTCAATCTCATACTTGTATTCCTGCGTCTGAGACTCATACATGTTGAGTTCTGATGACAGTGCCTAAAAAAAATCGACAGCACAACAATTGCATCATGAAAAGTATCAACACTTTTGCTTTCTCTGTGTTTTTTCCTTGTAGTTGCACTTCATGATGTGAACCAGAAGTATTCATTTTAACTAGCATGCTGTTTCACAGGTAGAGGTTTTATTCATTCTAAAATGACCTTCACGGTCAGCACCACCAATAAGAAAAGCTTGCCATAATTTGAAGAACTGAATGAGAATTTTCAAGAATGACAGTTTGTACGTATCAGCAAAAAAGAAATGAAGGAACTCTTGAGGTCTAAGTTTGTTTACATAAATAAATCAGGAGTGTTGACTAGAACCTGTTGCTACAAAATGAAATTCAATTAACTGTGTAACAAACTATATAATTACTTACATAATTACATCAAATGTACACTCACAATGACAATAAATCCAGATGAGAACTGCAGCCAATACATTCCGTCAGGTCCATAAATACTTAGATATTAATAAATGCATTGTTATTTTAGCTGTCTACCACAAGACAAAATAATTGGACAATTACTTTTGGCTGCTCAGCTGTTCTAGTATGTTTTTCCCTCTCTAGTGTGTTATTCCCTCACTATTCCACTTACAAGTACTCTCTATTTCACTTACAAGTACTCTCTATTTCACTTACAAGTACTCTCTATTTCACTTACAAGGTCTAGAGTGGATTTCAAATATGCAATTTGCATTTGGAAACTGTTGATGTTAACTCTGAATTTGAAGTTCAAATAGCTTCCACTGTATAGCAAACCATCATTCACTTGAAAACTCAGAATGAACCCATCAGAGCGACACCAATGCACCGGTGACAGACAACAGAAAACAACTGTGTGGATGACAGAAGAATTCTTCCCCCTCACAACAGTTGGCCAGATCAAGGACACTCTCCAGGAGGTGTCCATATCTGTGTCAAAGTTAACAATCAAAAGACTTCACCAGAGTAAATACAGAGTGTTTACCACAAGATATAAACCATTGCTAAACCTCATAAACAGGAAGGGCAGAATTTACCAAAAAACATCTAAAAAGCCTGTACAGTTCTGGAACAACATCTTCTAGAGTGATGAGAGAGGAACAACTTGTGCCAGAAAGATGGGAAGGGAAGGACCTACTCATGATCCAAAGCATACCACTTCATCCGTCAAGCATGGTGGAGGTGGTGTTATGGCGTGGGCATGCATGGTTGTCAATGGGACTGGCTACCTTATATTCATTGATGAAGTGACTGCTGACCAAAAAATAGCAGGATTCATTATGAAGTGTATAGGGCTATATTACCCGCTCAGATTCAGCCAAATGCTTCAAAATGAATTGGACAGTGCTTCACAATGCAGATAGACAATGCACAAAATTGTTCTGCAGTGAAAAAGCCTATTTTTCCTCAGTCAAATTGAGTATGTATTTCACTGATTGGTGGCAAAACTGACAGTAAAACACCCTAAGAACAAGCGTTTCTTTGAAGACGGTTGCGGTAAAAGCCTGGCAAAGCATCACCAGAGAAGGAATCAAGCAACTGGTTTTGTCTATGAGCTCTAGACTACAGGAAGTCTTTGACTGCAAAGGATTTGCAGCCAAGTATTAAAAGTGACAGTTTTATTCTGTTATTATTCTGTTTATTGAAAAAAGACAATAATAACAGTAGATTTTTAAGAGTTAAAGCTGAATTTTTGGGGAGCTCTCAGTCCAGTGTGAAGGCTAAGTGGCTGAAACAGATATGCTTGTTGCCTGACATGTCTGACTACAGCGATTCTCTCAGGGTCATCTCCTGGCGATTTCCCAGCACTGATTCGAGCAGACGTTGGCCGGGCTTTAACTGTCAGTCATCTGGACGTCTCTGCCCCCGACAACCCTTCCTGGGTGAGTGACCAATTTGCAGAGCAGTACCATCAAACACTGGCTTTGGCTATCAGACTCGTGCCTTTTTAAAGGAGATTACAGCAGAGAAAGTAAGAAAAAAGGAGGGTGCAAGAGTAAATACGGGTAAAGAAATGGAGGGACAGTGAGTGGAGCGAGTGAGAGAGAGAGAGAGAGAGAGAGAGAGAGAGAGAGAGAAAGAGGGAGAGTGAAAGATACTAAGAGAAAAGGAGAAGGAATGATTAAAGATTGAGACAAAGCGAGTGGGAGAAGAAAAAAAAAAGCCCCAAATGTGCTGTCTAGCCAAGGGGGCCTGTCAGGCAGCTGCAGAATTGAAGAGGTTTCTGGGAAGCTGAGTGCTTCTTCTGCCGAATAAAGGAGAAAAAAAATAAATAAAGAAATAAAAAAGCTGAACTAACTCACCGAGTCCCATTTAACAGGTTTATTTAAGAGCCTCAGCTCTCTGCTAGTAAATAAATGGGCCTCTGTACGGGTTAGGCCTGCAGGCTACAGCAGACCATGTTCTCATAATGAATCTTCGTACAGGACTGCTGATCTAAGATCAGATTTCGCCATGTCTATAAAAATCTCACTCCAGAGCACAAAAGTGATCCTGCTGCAGCACTTATGCTGAATCGCAAGAGCATGTGTAAAACTTTGCAGAACAAGTCGGCTGACTTTCCATATCTTTTATTGTGTAGTGCTTTATATGCCAGTGTCAAAGAAACACGTCCATTTCATGAAAATGAAATAGAATAGAATAGAATATAAAGTATTCTGATTCTGACACTAATAAACAATTGATGGCATGCAAAATTATGATTTATACACCTCGCAGCCAATCATAATCATTTCTGAAAAAAATCCTTTGAGGGAGAAATTTTGACAGAACTCCTTAAAACAAACCTACAATAAGAATGGCGGTGATATTAAATTGGGCAGAATTATTAGACTAAGAAATGGTATTTTTAATGAATTATTGAGGAGTGTATGATTTCTGACACATGCTATTATCATCTGGAGGGGGAAGCTGATTTTATTTCATCCCATTTCATTTTCACAGGTCTCCCGAGTGGCGCAATTGTCTAAGCATTGACCCTATCATCAGGTGATCTCAAGTTCTATCCCTGGTGATGCTACAGCCATCTGTAGTCAGGAGTCCAAGAGAGCACAATTGGCTCTGCTCTGTTTAGGTGGGTAGGATGGCCCTGTCACCCAGTGTGATACTAGTCAGGACAGGTGTCTGTTAGCTAATGTAGCAATTGGGGAGAAAATTGGGCAAAAAAATCTGATTTGCTCCAGTGTTAACTTTAATATCAGCTCTGGGGCATTTAGAGGCAGTTAGAATCTCTATTATCTCCTCCTTATTAAACATGAACACTTTGTTTTTTAATGTTGAAGAACATACATTTCCCTGATTTGATTGATATAAACATGGATCCCAGAATCCTTCTGTGTTTGCTTTTCAATCAGCCTACAGTCATATTTTCTTATTTCACAAACATGTACAAATATATCGTAAAGCCAGGTTTTTCCAGATTGTCCTACTGAACACTTTAGTCTGTTAGTACAGGTGGTACTAATGCTACCAGGCAGACGTAATAACAATAACAAACGTAGGTGGAGCTTTTTTCAGAATTTCAAAGGGTCAATAACACTCACTTCCCACTTCACTGGAAACACCAACCTTGTACTTCTACTTACTGAACACTATATTTGAAACATCCACCTTGCATTTCATTCACTGTCTTACAGATCCCCTATATAGGTGTACAGTTACCAACTGGAGCCCACTCGTTGTCACTGGTCAGTTTTAAGTGCTCACATCTGAGTCACTGTTAGGTCCACCACACAAAAATATCCAGTCAAGAGCACTTCTGTGGTCAGAAACTGATCACAGACGAAAGGGCTAGAGGATGGCCAAGTTTGGGTAACATGTTCTTTTACAGTTCCTTCAGTTCTCAGGTGGTGCAAACTTTAAGGTACTAGGTAATTATTTTGGGTAACAGGATAGTAAGCCCTGAAGGCATGATGGCAGTCTAACTAAGTTACACAGAAATGCCCAAAGGTTCTGAACTGGGTAAGTATGAGGACCAGGTAATTATATAACAAACAAATACAAAGAGTCTTACATAGTATCAGTTATTAACCCTCTACTGCATGAATTATTACTTAAACATGATAAAATGTTTTTATCAGATTTGGTTATTTGAAATTACTTAAACAATGGAAATCTTTGAAAAAAAATCTTTTTTTCAAAAAATTTTAGTCGGTTACTTGTGAAAGAAAAGCACCATTAAAATTTAATTTTTATCCAAAAACATCCTTTTATGGATCCTTATTTTATATTTAAATATGTTATATGTTATTGAAAAAAAAATCCAAATTATACTTAGTGAAATATAAGACCCAATATTTACAAATATAAGAAATTTATACAATTTCAATTGGCATTTAGAATGTATGGAAATAACAGCATCATAATAAAAATTCCTGGTCGTGTGATGTCATGAAGTATTTATCCTTTCAAAGTAAAAGTCCCCTTTTCCACAATTAAATAAGAAAACACAGATTTTATATCACTTTTTTTTAGTAAAATTAAGATAAAGTAATTGTTGCCATGTGGCAACACTGCAGTAGAGGATTAAACCAAGCAATCAACCAATCAAATAACCTTTATTTAAGCCCAGAGTACACTGAGGGTGACCCTAATTTGTAATGCACACTACTGAAAAAGATGGTTCTTTAAGGGTTCTTTAGTAATGGTTCTATATGGGACCATGAACACAAAGAACCCTTTGCATGATTACATCATGAAAGGGTTCTTTCGATTGATGGAGAATGTACTGTAGATGGTACTACATAAAACCTCTTTGTAAAGGATGTTATATAACACCAAAAACTGAAATGACCTCAATTCAAACTTACCAAGATGTCACCCAAAATAATTATCTAGTACTCTGGAGTTTGTACTTCACATTCACCTGGTTAATATCTACTAGTGGAACAATGTACAACCAATGCACCCCAGTGAGGAGGAGCTACAAGGCAGGTGTTTGTACTAAACTGACCTTTGATTGTATGTTTCTAGATTCTTACAACATCAAAACATGCAAAGCATGAGCTTTTACATCCCATACAAGTAGAAAAATGGACACAATGAGTAACCTCATTAATCTCCTACTAGAACCTACATTTCTGGTCAGATCAATTATACAACTGTAGTTATACTCTTACAAAGAGCATTTTGTATCACATCTATAGCGATTAAATTGTTAGTTCACCTGGAAAAGGGCAATTACTGAGAATCTCTTTCATCAGATATCTAACAACAAGCAGGAGCACTTTCAGAATAGTAATGAGCACAATTAAATATTCATTACTTAAACACTCAAAGGCAATGTTAATTAATGTTAATTTCCAAATGTGCAAGGGGAAAAAGTGATACTTCAATCAAAACAAAGAGAAATGGAGGTGATTTTTCACTTTAGCTTTTAAACGGGGCTTCTTTTTCCCCAATGTTAGCACTAGCGTTCAATCCTGTGAGAGGGTTGTTTAGTTAAAGCTTTGTCAGTTAACGCCTGCAGTGTGTAAGTCATTAGGCCTATGCTTGGTAATGAATTATCAGTAAATTAAACTTGAAGCGCCATTGCCTTTGGGGTGCTAATACTCTGTGTTACGTGTTGAGAGGCCTGGAAAGTTCCACACACTGCGGATATGTAAAAGAATAGCCTCTGATTCTGCCGAGTTAAGGTGTTCTGTATCTTCAGACTTACAATGAGTAATTTCTTTTAGAAGTACAGTTGACTGCCCGCAGTGCTGTGAGTCGACGTGGCTTCTTTACACTGATTTAGAAGCAGTTCCTTTTGGCTGAAACCTTAAAGGAGTTGTTTAGCAATGTTATTTTCTCCTTATCTCAAGTAAAGTGGATCAGCTGAGACATGTTTATCTGAATATTGCTTCTTTAGTTTTGCTCTGCAGCTAATGGAGTTCTATTGTGTTTGCAGTACAGAAAAAAAGATCAGGCTTGAAGGTGGCTGCTAGTATTTTTAGTTTAGTTTAGTATGTACTATTGTTTATTTGTATAGATAACAGTATGTCAAACAGTATAAGAAACTACATAAGACAGCCTATTTGAGATTTTCTAACACAGTTTTAAGCAATTGTGATGATGGAAAGATGCAGTTTGCGTAATTTAGAATGCACATTACTGCATATCTCACTTTATGTATATATGTATATTATATACAATATATTCAATATGTACATTCCTGTATATAAACTTAATACACAGATATATAGATACATATAACACTGCATATATAACACTTTATATTTTATATTGTATGTTTCATATTTTATATTACATATTACATATTTCACATTTCACTTGTACACACATGTATATAACAGTTATATTTATGCACTGGTCACTGTTACCACCGCACTTTATGTAAATAATGTTATATATTGCACTTCTGGTTAGATGCTAACTACATTTCATTGGCCCTGTACTTGTACTCTGTACAATGACAATAAAGTTGAATCTAATCTAATCTAATCTAAAACATATACTTGTTAGCTACGTTAGCCTCATAGCTCCAGTAAAACTGAAGAAACGTCAGAATCAAAATGTGCTTTGACTGATTGACGGCCATTTGAAGGGAATATTGTGAAAAATGTTCTGCTCGTTTATTTCTTCAACCTTCAGTTGGGGCTCACATTGTGCTTTTTGTGATGGCTGAAAAACATGAGGTGCACTGCGCTGTCTTTTTTCCATGTTGCTTCTGGTTGCGCTTCTCTCTGTTAATAAGCAATAACAGCATCATCAGCTGTGCTAGCTGTCTATCATTTTGATTTGCACACGTAGAAAGATTTCTTACTAGCCTAGAAAGTGGCCCACTATGAACTAGCAAGTACAGTGCTGTTAGCAAAAACAAGCAAAAAAAAAAAAAGTTTTGTCATGATAATTTTAATCTGTGAAACCATACAGTTTCAGGTACTCCAATAATCCTTATTTCATTACCACTGTCACTATAGACTTGCCTTCCTTTCATCTGATTACATTTAATGTGATTGTTTTGGGTTGAACTTTTTTTGTTTCTGTTTCTGGTTTTTGCAAAATATGTCTGTCCCATTGAAAACAAAAGACATGTATAAACAGAATCCCCCCTAACATTACAGATGCAGTGTTACCAGACTGGGCAGTTTGAATAGAAAAACACATGTGGTTGGGGGAGAGGAAGCCATTGCCCCGCCCAATTGCATCTTTCGCAATCTCAAATGCAAGGCAGTTGTTTATTGGAAGTTTTTTTTAACATTTTGGTGAACATTCTTTGGGCTGGTAACTATAGAAGCTATCTGGCAACCCTAAGCCACAGCCAGCCTCTGATTAGCCTGAAAGGCTAACTTCCAAAAACACAGTTCTGGTTACATCACATTCACCAAAGGCATAAAAGCAGAAGGGTGTCTCATCACTATTTCATCCCTCATCGTTCTGGCCTCGTACTTTTTTAATGGTGAAGGAATTAGGCCGTCTAATCCGTACAAAAAATCTGCAGGCGAGAGGACAGGCGAGACCAAAAATCCCCGACTACATTAGCGCTAGCCGCCTGCGGCCCGGGCCCGAGAGCTCTTAATTAGGCAGAGAGGTAACTAATTATTCATTCGCACAATGGAGGGAGCGGGGGATGAGAGAAGAGAGGGATAAGTGGAGAAATGATTTATGGTCTGATAAAAGTCCTCAGTGTGGGGTGATGGTTTGTGGTGGTGCTGGTGCTCATGGACTCTAGGGTGGAAATTTCAGAGAGAGAGAGAGATAAAGAGAGAGACAAAGAGAACCTTGAGCTGTTTGGTCTTTTCCCTCAGCGTCTGCTGGTAGATCTGAAGCTGTTCTGCTGCTTCTGGACCAGGCTGGCGAGCTAGGATGTGCTTCAGCTCCACATACAGCTTCTCCTTCTCCTACAAACACAATTACACATACATATACAGTGTAGTGTTAAGTCATCTGTCAAAGTACTAATCTACATTAAACATCCCCCAACTCTCCAGGTGGATACTAAGTACTCAGTTTTATTATTATTATTATTATTCATGTATTAAGTAATCTCAAGAGTGTGGGCCATGCAAACACAATCCATTAACATGGAAACACAGAATTCTTTCCTAATCAGAATCAGAATCCTTTATTGATCCCAGAGGGAAATTGCAGATAATAGCACCACTAGTGAAGGAGACAGCGATGCAGGACTTTTCAATTCAGTTGCAACAGCAAAGAAATATTTTCTTCAGAGACTTTATTTTAGTCTGAGCAGTTATGCCACATATGAAGTGCAGATGAGTTATTTAGTGTAAAAAAAAAAAAAAAGCAGTGTTTCTTTTTCTGCCCCAACTTCATTCAATATAAGGAGCCTAAGAGCTTAATGAATTCCTGCATGCTTAATGAAACAGAATTATTTTAAGAAGAACTTTTAGTGACTTTGACTGACTGCCATAGCACATCAATATCAAGCATTTTCCCTCTGCCCAAAAAATCTGCTAAAGTGTAGTGTAAAGTTATGCCTTATTTGACTTTATCACTGAGGAGCTATTAGTCACGAATACTTCAAGATGTTTTTTTATATTGTAAATTGCAGTTTTGGACAGACTGACATATTAAAAAAAAGTCAAAAAGCCATGAAATGGCAATGCAAACTGCACCTTAGCCTCTAATTAGTGATGACTAAAATTCAGTTTTAGATAATGGAACAGTAATTAAACTCCTGTTGAACATATAACTCTAAAGTAATGAACTCCAGAAGTCATTTGAATCAAGCAAGAAGAGTATAATTATTTTTCTGGAGCAAATTCTAATTATAATATCGAATTCTAAGATGATGTGGATTTACATGGTAATTCATGTACAAAGTTTGCATTTTTTATGCATTAGTATTTCACATAACACAAATATGGGGAATAAATAATATAGAATATAATAATATAGGTCTAATTTGGGCTTAATTTGGGCTTAATCCCAGGTGGTTGCTGAGATGTTGCAAGGCCATAGCTATGGAAATCCCAGGTGATTGCTAAAGTGTTGCTATACTGTAAGGATTACATTCCTGGTGGTTGCTAAGGTGTAGCCAGGCCATTGGTATTAATTCCCAGGAAGCCAGTAAAGTGTTGTGGTGTTTCAGGGGGTCATTGCTGTGGTCTCCAAGGTGGTTGTTAAGGTGTTGCTAGGGTGGTGCTTTGTTCTAAAAAATGGTTGCTAAGGTGTTGCTAGGCCATTGCTGTGTTATCCCAAGTGGTTGCTAATATGTGTGTGTGTGTGTGTGTGTGTGTGTGTGTGTGTGTGTGTGTGTGTGTGTGTGTCTGTCTAGTAAGTGAGTTTGTATGGGAAGTAATAATAACAACAGTGGAAGATGTGTCCTTTGTGACATCAAGTTAGATTTGAATTTTTCTTTTCTCAAGATTCCCGGCAATTATTTCCTATGGGGGAAAAATGTGTTTGAATGAACACTGTGTAAAAAACATATGTGCAAAAGCGCAATACTGCAGTTTTGTTTTGTCGCACTAGCATAAATTGTGACCTGTGAAAATAAGGGCACAGTAAACAAAAGTCCCCAACATGTGTTCCTTAAAATAAAGTGTTAGTGATATAAGTGTAGGATACCTCACATACTGCATTCTGAGGCTTTTTCCACACAGACACACACACAAACACACACACACACACACGCACACACAAGCAATCACACACCACACATGTGTGAGTGCTGCTAATACGATGGGCTGTATTGACCAGCATATAGTCATCAAGGTCTAATAGATTCAGTGTCCAGTTGCTAAGACACTTAACCAGAACCTGGTGACATGAATAATGATAGGTTATTAATGTCATAAAGCTACAGGAAAAAGAGGGGTATTAAAAGAAGATCGATGCAGTCTTCCGAGATCAAGATATATAAGCATTTTTTCATTTTCTTGATACACACAAACACACACACACACACACACACACACACACACACACACACACAGAAGAATGCTGGTGTAGCATAATTTTCCCACAGTTTAGCTCTCTCTCTCTCTCTATCTCTCTCCCTCTCTCTCTCTCTCTCTCTCTCTCTCTCTCTCTCTCTCTCTCTAGCTTTCCCTCTTTCTCTGGTGCTCAAACCACTAAGAAAGCTTTATATTAGTCAAAGTGTAAATGGCATTTACTTCCTTAAATATATTTTAATACCCTATACAAGTTGGCACAGTGGTGCATGCCAATTAAATACAATGTCTGCAGCTCATCAGATAAAAAGAAACAAATAAAATATTCTTTTTCTGATTTTAACAGCTCAGAATGCAGCCTTATTACACATCAATGAAAGTAATCCGGGAAGGTTACTGTAGCTTTTTGACCTTCCAGTATTGTCAAATGGTTTAGCATGTTAGCAGTCAATGCTAATCAGCAAATGTCATTGCAAATAAATGGTTACCAATTTGCAGTGGTGGACAAAAACAAATCATGTACTTGAGTTAAAGTAGAGACACCCAAGGTAAAATATTACTGCAGTAAAGTAGAGGTTCCTCCCTTTAGACCTCCACTTGAGGAAAAGTACAGAAGTATTTGCCTTCTAATGTACTTAAGTATCAAAAGTAAAAGTACTAAAAGATTAATTAACTTAATGCAACTTAGCTACAAGTTTAAGTTTAATAAAAATTTGCTTTAAACTCAGGTTCACCAATGAGTTTTCCTTTACTGTATTGCATCTGTAGGTCTCTGTTCATAAACAAATTTACTGTAAAATGAAAGTGTTTGTATAAGTTCAGAAAAAACATACGTCAGTCACGACTGCATGTGCGTACATATTTCTATATTGTGTTCCGTTTACACAAAGTTGGGTTAGTTCCATTGTTTATGTTGAATAGACTCTCCCAAAATTTGATGCTGAAACGTGAGCTTGCACTGGGTCAGTTTGACCAACAGGTCAAAACAAGCTCAAAACAAAGTGACTGCTGTGCCCTGATTGGAGTTCTTGCTTCACGCTTCCTTTATTTTGACATGTTATGTTTTTATGCACACACAAACCAAAAGGAAAGACAGATTTCTCAAAATGTAGTGGAGTAACAAGTAAGATATTTGACTTTGAAATGTAGTGAAGTGAAAGTAAAAAGTCACCCAAAATAGAAAAACTTAGGTAAAGTACAGATACTAGTTTGTTAGTTTAGTTTGTTACTGTCTAGTAAGTTTGCTACTGTCTACAGACAAAAGTATGTTGCATAGCTGAAAACAGTAGTTGCATCACTGTACAGTCATACAGTATCAGAAGACACATAAAAGTATATCTGATAATATATAACCACTTGATGAACTTTAGGTACCAGACTAACAAAGATTAAATATGCTACACTGCTTACATCACATTTGGCAAGGTATAACATGTATAGCATGTTATTTACAAATCCAGTTTCAAGGCTGGTGCGGTAGGTGAAAGACAAATAAAAACAGAAAGCAGTGATTACACAGGAAAACTGTGTAAATTTTACTTAGTTTTTTGACAATTATCACGTTAAAATTTACCAGCTATTGGCGTCACATAGCATAGCTGAGACTCAAGGAACAACAGGCCTCTTTCCTGTACTGGAATCGCCACAAAAGACATGATTACTATGGAGACATGTAGAAATTACTAGGCAGTAGCTCAGGACACGTCACTTCACAAGGACTCTACTGTCAGTTATTCTACTAATGTGACATATCAAAGGCTGTGCTTGTCACGCCTGTCATATGTAAGCATCAGATAGATGGCTATTCTAAGACAACCTCTATGGATCAGTGTCAGACATATGCCTACAGCAAATTAAGCACCACTGCATGAATAATAACAGTTGGAAATGCGCTTTGGTTGCGTTGATTAGAAACACGTTGTATGCCACGGCTATGAATAGAAAGAGTGTAAATACTCTGATTGCACCATCGTCCTTGAGTCATCAGTCATGACAAAGCTTTTTGGGCTTTCATCCTATAACCCCCCTCAAATCCCTTGCTTTTTGTCTCCCTCCTTCTTCCCATATGCACTCACACAGTCCTCCTTCCTCTGTTCTTCCCTTTCAGCCGGAGCATACCTAAATACATCCTTCTTACATAAGACATTCCTGAAATCCCTCCTCAAAGTTAAAAAAAGGCTTCAAACAGAATTGACTTATTTTTCTCTGCCATCAGCTTCAGCAATCAAAGGTAGACCCTCGTGGCATGAATCCTAGAGCATTTGAGGACACAGCATCTAGACAGGCATTAGCTACTGCACACTGCTGAAAATTCCAAGACCTCCAGTTTTGGTGATTGACCAAACTGGACCTGCAAGCATAGTTCACTCAGGTTGGAAATTAGAGTGGTGAGAGCAGCACAGGGAGTAGACAGTACTACTGCCATCAAACGCTATACACACTGTAGAACTGTTTAAATACTGTAGTATTTATTAGAGCTGTTGTGAATTCTTCATTAAACTGACAAAAAATGTACCATATAAAATAATTGTGAATGATTAGTTGCCAATTTGCATAATAAGAAACATTTTAAATTCTATTATTGGTCCCTCTTTTAGAAACTTAGTACAAATGATGAAAATGTACAATTAAAAGTACAGCAATGGACTTCAAGTCCAACTGTATACCAGCAATATATGTTAATTTTCCAAAGGAAAGGTGCATGTTTGTACATTTTCATAACTTCTCTTTAAAAAGTAGAAAAATAAAATAAAAAGCCTGGAGTCAAGACAGGGAGTATAGAGCCAGTGCAACCAAAAACACACTTTCAATGGAATATGGCAATTTTGTTTCCTAACTAAAAGTACTGAAAATGTACCCATGAGGGTACTACCCAAGTGACAAGCAACGGACCCTGAAATGTACAGTTTAGTACCTTTCTTCTCAGAGTGTAAGACACAGGAGGGACAACAATGAAGTCACACTTTCTGCACTAAAATAATGGGATGTGGCTAAAATCAGGCTCTGCCTAAAGACTAAAATACTATGTTTGGGTAGTAACATGAAAATGAGGAATAAATTTAAAATTCATTTAAAATAAAACTCATACTAAATTAAAATCTTTCAGCGTCACTATAAAAGAAATCAAAAAGATCTTTTAAAATACAACATTGAAAAACATATAGTAACAATTCCAAAATACTTTGCCTGAAAAGGACAAGCAAGAAAATCTTTAAAAAGACTTCATTAAGAGGTATAAACAGTAAATGACCCATTCTAGCCTAATTGGTCAGATCATTTCAGATAAGTAAGTATTCAGATGTTAGCTATTTCCAATAATTATGTCATGATCTGTTTAAATGCAAGGCATTAACAGGGATAGTCATAAGCTAACTATATATACATTTATTCTATATAGTGTATTTTCTATCAGGAGATATCTGGTCCAAGCCACAACCCCTAAATTACCCCCTTCTGAAAAAATATTTTTGTGCTCTTTTTTGCTTTTCTTTGTCAATCTGCACTTATCTAATATGTGAAGAGTGTAATTTAACAAATTCTTGGATTTTTCTTCAGTTTGTTTCACAAGCAACACTTTTGAACATACTGGTTAATCGAGTTCAAAGAACTCTGGAGGTCTATGGGGTTGTCTGCTTAGAGCTGAAGCTTACAGAACTCAAAACCACAGGTGTCATGAGTCATAAAATGTGGGAATTATGTAAACAAAATAAATTGCATTGAATAAATAGGCCTGGAAAGTCAGGGAGAACTTTCTAGCGGTTAACTGTGAGCACTCAGTCTGGGGTGTTTACACAGTGTGTGTTTAAAGCAGGGCCACAGCTGAGGTCTCTCTGCAAGAGCAGGTTCACCTGAGGGATTTATAATCAGGTTTCTCTCTGAGAGCCCCCGTGACTGCGGAGGGGACACGCAGGAAAAGGCCAAGACCAAATATTTCATTTAGAGAAGCGCAAGCTCTCCAGCACAGGCCTGGGAAAATGAAGGGTCATGGCACTGCTCTGAGAGTGGCATCACATGAAATACAAATTATCACTGCCGCAATTCCCGTTCTTTTAAATGCCTGATTTTAAAAATCACATTTTGCCAACTCAGTGTAACTATTATACCATATACATATAGAGCCATGACAGAGTATTTCTGTCACACTAAATGGTTTCAACATCCTCATACGCAATGTAATATAAGACAAGAGATGTGGTCCATTCAGGGCAGCTGTCTAAGTAGGCAGTATTTTAGGGCAGCATTTGCTCTCCCGAGACAAAGTCTGTCCCATTCTGAGGGCAGCAGAAGTCTTCTAAGGTGCCTTGTTTTGACCAAATTTTAAGGCAGCATCGCATGTATCTCTCTCGAAGAAGGCAATCCCACAATACTGTTCAATGACTAAGAATTGCACTGCTTCATTTTGATAAGCAAGGTGGACGGAGCCATCATTTCCGCCAACCAACGTATAATTTCTTGTCTTCTGTCTTTATAGTTTTGACTGACCGTCATATATGTATAACATATTTAACTTATTTGTGCTTGTAGGTCACTAGAAATCATTCCTGAGGATACATTTAGGCACATTAGGTACATTGTGTAACGCAACCTGAGAGGCTACGTTTGTAACTCATTAGCTAGTTTAGTTAGCTTAGTTAGCAGGCTAGCTGTGTAAACAAGCTGGCTTTTCAGTACAGGAGAGAACCCAGTTACAAATACTGGCTATTAACTCTTTATCAGTTATCTTTTTTGTCTATGATCTGTATCAATTTGATTTTATATTGTAAGATCCTGCTGCTTTTTTTTTCTTGTCCTCAGGGACTAATAAGACAAACGTTATACATACTAAAAAAGCAATGGCAGAGGGACTGAGGAAGAGGAGAAAACTGCACTGAATGGCAGGAGGCAGTTCACTTTTCCAGCACATGTGGGGGTAAAAGCATGGCAGAACCAGCAGTACAGACTGACAATGTCCTGGAACAAAAAAACATTCTGTAAACTGGACAATGTCAACAGTCTGAGATAAAAGCTTTTCTAAATAAATACAGCAAATGCATATTTTCGCCTGCTGTTTGTCTTGCATTGCTATGCTTGTCACAGTCACATTTGTGAATGTTGACAGCTAAATTTTACACTAGAAGCACATAAATCAGATGGATTGGTTTTATTCTTTGAATGTTAAAAAAGAAGATCCCTTAATGTAGAGAAGGACAGTGAGTGAACTGAAATGACTCACAAACTATAGCAGTCATGATTTTCTATATTTGAGCAGATATGGCTCCTTAATACAGCTTGTTAGTCACATTAGAATGCTTTTGGGCATGAAGTGCCCATTTAAGGTTCTGCCACAGCAATGGGATTGAAATCAAGACTGTGATTAGACCACTCCAAAACCTCAAAACCTTTCAGTGGTGGAGTTGCTCTTGTGCTTTGGAACATACTTGAATGTAATTGAGTTTGAGATTCATTGAAGATTCAGATTAATTCCAGACATTGTTCTACAGGATCTACTAGCAGAGACAACAATTCATTGTTCTTTCAACTATGGCACGTCATCAAGGCTCAACAAGCAACAAAGCATCCTCATATCATCACACTACTACCACCACAGTTGGCTGCAGGTGTGATGTTCTTAATGTTAAATGCTGTGTTAGTGTTAGGTGTAAAGGAACCCGTCTTCCAGGAAGTTCCACTTTCACCTCATCAGCTCAGAACATCATTCCAAAAGGCTTTGGGGTCATCAAAGTGTTTACTGGAAAATCTGACATGAGCCTTGGTTCCAGTGAGTCTCTGGGTTAGCAATACATCTCTGCCATGGATACAACTTTGGCCAATCTCTTTCTAATGGTGGACTCATGAAAGCTGACCTTTTCTAAAACAAGAGAGGCCTGCAGTTAGTTGTTTGGTGTTTTGTGACTTCCTGGATGAGTCATTGCTGTGCTTTTGGAGTAGTTTGGGTAAGCCAGTCATTTCTGGGAAGAAATTTGCTGCTGTTCAAAGTGTTGTCTAATTGGAGAAAAAGGCTTTCACTGTGCCTCAATGGAGAGCCAGAGCTTTGTAACCCTTTCCAGACTCAGATACTTCAATAACTTTTTTCACTACTTGACGAGACATTTTGTCCTACTTCACTTTGCTGGTTCTATTCAACAGGGTTGGCAGTAATCAAGCTTGGTTGTGTCTAGTTTAATTGATCCCAGATATCATCTAAATTTGATTAACCGGTTGATTGAGTAACTACGGTTGTATTATAAACTGTAGATTTTTACTGTCTTAAATTTAGTTTAAAGATCTGAAACAATTAAGTGAGACAAATCTTTGAAATTAGAAGGAATCAGGAAATGCTTCCAGACAGGTGGAGCTGCATGAAATAATTAAGCAATTAACAACCTGCCGTACTCCGAGGCAGGTACAAAAGTGCTGAGCAGGCCCAGTTGACCTCGATTTTGAATCATAATGGCAGGAGTAAAAGATTTAAGTGACTTTGGAAAAGGCTTCATTATTGGGGCACAGATGGCGAGAGCTTCAGTCACAAAGACTGCTCAACTGCCTAGGGTTTCAACAGAAACAGTCACTAATATAAAGTGACATCTGCATTTACATCTATGAAAAAAGAAACTAGTAAACAGGGTTGGACAGTGAAGAGCAACTGTTCTGAGATTGAGAATGTCAGTGCAGGATGTGATCAGACTGTCAGCAAGAACAGTCCATCCATAACTACATAGAGAGATATTACAGTAGGGTTGCAGTGCATAAAGCCCTCTTTATAAAACCGACTGCACACAGAGTTCAGTGGTGCAAAGACTAAAGACACTGGTCAGAGATGTGGGGAATAAGTGCTTTGGTCAGATAAGTCTCACCATATTGCAGAGATTTATTGATAAAATATATCTTTGAGTTATCATTAATAAAAGGTTTGCAGCGATTATTAATTTAGAAACTATTAAACTAGAGTACAGAGTAATGGTAACTAAGGCCAAGGCTGCCTTAGGTAGGAAAGTTAGGCCTAATGCTTCTGGTGAGAGGCGTCCGTGCCAGGCACTGCTTAGAAGGCCTTAAGACATATGGCCTTTTTATTAAAAGCAAGCTAGCTTTTGGTGAGGAGATAGATAAGCAGCGAGCAGGAACAGGTTGTAACTCTTAAATAATTAAAAAAGCCATTATGGAGAAGTCGTAAAAATGGTCCTTGTCAGACAAAGCATAGAGGTGTCAAAAAGTAAATTTAACATAGCAAATATAATGATAGCCAATGGAAACCCTAATGGTCGGAGAGAAGGAGTGAAGACAGCACCCCCGGGGAGGAGCACTGACCATATTTGAAAAACATTATAAAAACTGATGTAATGTGTTGAATCTTTGCATTTTTGGCTATCCGGAACCTGACTTGTCACCTGAAACTTAATAAAAGCCTTTTCCTTCAAAAGACCCAACGGTTGAAATGTATTTTTTCATCTTCTTCATTCTTGCAAGAAAATCTTTTAAACTTTTTGGCAGTATTGCTTTTTATACTTTGCAAGAATGTTTTTAATCTTTTGATTTAATAACCTTTTTATATTAGAAAATAGATTAAATTAAAATTAGAATATTAATTAAATAGTTCATTAGTTGTAACATGATACTACATCAGAGACCCAGGATGGAGGCTGGACTGCTCTGGATCCAGGACAATATTCTCCATAAGTAGGAGAATCCAGGTGTGGTCTACACTAAGAAACAGGTATATAGGCCTGAATGCTTCTCCCCAACAGTGAAAAGGTGCTTTGTCATGCTTTGGGGGGCATTTTACTGGCATAGTTTGGGTCCCTTAGAGGGAAGGTTAACTACAAGTCTCTTCTCACGATGACAATGCCCCATCCAGAGGGTACGTAGGGTCACTGGAATGGTTTGGTGAGTATAAAAATTATATACACTGATTAAACACTTTTCAGAGATTTTGGACTGATGTGTTAAACAGTGCTTTCATCATCATCATCATCATCAAAACACCAACTGAACAAATATCTTTAGGAAGAAGATTATTCCATCCCTCCAGTTCTAGACACGTGAAGAATCTACTTTATGCCAAGGCACACTGAAGCTTTTCTAGTGGCATGTGGTCACCCAACACCTTAATAGGACATCTTTGATTGGTTTTCCTTTAATTTGTGAACATTTTTCATGCTTGAAATAATGAATCATTAATTAAACATTGTTCTTCAAGATATTTTGTTCTTGGAAGATGAAAATAAGCTATTAAGCTTCTTATAATTTAGGCCTTGTGTATGAATAAATAATTGTTATATTAATCACTTATCCAAGTGCACAGGCATGTTAAAATGCGTATCATTCCTTAATGACACTCTGCTTCAATGCAAATTATTAAGTCTTAATTAAAGCACACATTTGTACTGTTTGCAAAAGATCTAGCCGACTTCTCTCAAAGACAAGGGTATTGCAGCCTATTATTTTGTAAACATTCTCCATTGCTGTTAAGATTTTCAGCTGTGCTTTGTTGTTTTTTTTTTTCAAAGAAGAGAAATATTCTACTCTAACTTTTTGAAAACTGGAAGTGCAGACTTCAACATGTCGATGCACAAAATAAATTGAACACAAGTCATTTTGTAATATCATTTCATACATAATGAAATAATTACATTTGAACAGTATAGCAAAATAAAACTTCTAAGAGTCAAACTGATCATTAGCCATTCTGGACTGAACAATAAAGCTAGGCTCCTGAGAACGGTCATACATCTTCAAAGTCCTTCAGTGCAGTCATGTACCGTGAAAATCACAATCAAAATCCTTTTGTAACAGCGAGAGTAAATGAGATGGTGAAAATGTAGAACTCAGCTGCCGCGATGCCTCTCTGAGAAAAACCTTTGAGCTATGAAGTGAAAGCATATGACAAAATGGGTTTCTTTTGTATTCTTCCTTTTTCCACTTCTGTTACCGTTTGTGTTTTTCTGCTGCTGTGGCTGGACGAGGCTAGAGAACATTGGCACTTTGTAGTCTTCTCTGTTGTGGACTGTTATAATGGCTTTGCAAAGTTTATCTTACTAAATACTTTCACTCTGAATTCAGCCCGACTCTACACGATTCCCAGTGTTTAAGCAGCAGCCAATATCAACATCTATAGACACTGCCATTACACAATGCAGCACATCTGATTTGCTCTTTCAGTCTAGAATACCAAACAAACTCAATACCATGCCAAAAATGTGCAGCGTTTCAGAGTGTTTTTAATGCAAATGAACATTTCCAAACCTTTTCTCGCAGAAACTGCATTTGCATTTATTCCGATGTTATATCTGTGTGTGTCTTTCTTACTGCCATTTACTGCGGAGATAAATAACAATTTTCTTGGCTGCATTTACAGAGTATCCTGCCTCTTTATCAAACTGTCTGCATAATTCAACTGTTGAGATGTAAACCAAGTCATTCACAGTGATTAAATTAATAGAAACATATTAATTCAGATTACTTTACAGTGACAATAGGAACCAGGGGTCAACATTTTACCATTTTATTTGCTATGCGAAATCACTAGTGAACCTAAACGACTCTTTTTATACGCAATGCGGATTGAAGTATTATATGTATATATATATGTGTGTGTGTGTGTGTGTGTGTGTGTGTGTGTGTGTGTGCACGCTACATATTTACTTCACTGTACTACTAAAACATTCTGTTACTGATGTGGTAAGTTTGTTTACATCTTAACCTTTTATTATGGTGAAATTTTGAAAAATCAGTGGAATCAGAGGCCACAGACTGAACATAGTGAGAATAAATGGCACGAAAATGCAAAATATTCCATAATGCATCATTTCTTTGCATCAAAACTATACCCACCATTTTTAATAGGGCAGAATTTTACCAAAACATGCATTAAATACGTTCTAAGAAATATATTTTGCTCCTAACAAAAGGGGGAAATGGTGACACTGAGTGGGCTACTTTCCATTTTAGAAAAGCAAAAGGAGAAAACTTTTGTGTGTTCTTGCCTTGAATGTACAGTTATAGGAAAATGTTAATTGGTATAGAACATTTATTTCTGTGGAGGCTCTTTAAACTTTAGAAACCTCATTAAAAATGCTACTTTAAACAATCACGCCTAAAAAGCTTCTCGGGGAGTTAAGAGTGGTTCTTGCATAGAACTGATTCAAAAAATGTTTCAACTTCAAGTTTTTAGACATTCTTCACACCATACATCAGGAAAAGATTTTTGCCCAGCTGCTACTATTTTAGTCTATAGACCCGATCTTTTACTTGTACATTATGTTATTATAAAGAAGGGAAAAAAAAAAGTATGGAGTCCCCAAACTTTTGACTGAAAATACATGAACTAGAAACTACTGCATGTACTCATTAATTAAGCAAAGTTATTCTACAGCTTTTTATTAGGCAATTTGTCATCATATCAAATAAATGACAGACAGGCAGTGACACTGCAACCTTGGCTTGATGATTATTTCTGAAAGCGCCCTCCAACAACGCAGACTGTTTGCAATCAATTGCATTTGGCGATTGCACAGGGAATTGGCAGTGTTGGCATTTCTTCCAACATGCCAAATGATAGCTTTCACATTGCCCCTAAGAACTTCAGCTTTTATCTGGCCAAGAATTGCACTAGTCGCAGGATGCAATCACAGCAGACGGCCCACATTTCTCAATGTTGGCCACATGAAGAATTTGTCAGAACTGAAAGTTGCTCTTTTTGAAATTATATGTCAAACACAAATTAGATCCTTCAGCACAGATCTTTATTTACATTTCATCCTCCACTTGATCTAGAACTTTTGAATTAGACAGATGTTAATTTTATTAGAACTTCATTATAGCGCTGCCATTCAAATATAGGCAAAGGTAGACTTACCCAGATTGATCACAGACGCATTGTTTTTAATTTGATATTGTATTGTGGCCAATCAAAATCATTATGCTTGCCACATTTTTTCTGAAAGTGTGAGATATAGTCCAATCTACTAATCCCAAGCTCTGCCTTATTTTCAAAGACCTCTATTCACTGCTTAGCAACTACTGCTACCCACCATTGCTTCAAGCCTTCAAATATTTATCATCTCCAGGGTATAACTGCTATGTATGTCATTTTCTATCTATTTCCAAACTCCAAAACAAACGTCTGTGAATTTGGTACAGTGCTGTTTTACTACAAAAGCTAAATGTCAAAATGTCAAACCAAATGCTTACTTCAATGTAACAGGTCATCAAAAATGAGCAATAAATGGTCTGTACATTTTTCATGCAGAAAGCTTTATCCTAGGATACTTAACAGTTTACATTTTTGAGTCTGCAGTGTTGTTTTTCCTAGTGTTTATACAATTCCACTGTCCAATTTTAACTCTGTTACAGTCTTATTGAGTTTGCCTGTGGTAAATGGACTTGTGAAAAGTGCTGAAGTGTTGGTTGTGTTTATGTGAGTCTAACATTCATATTTATGTCTTTACAGTCACACTACTGTTTTTGTTTCAATAGGGTGGAAGCATAGAAATAGGTAGGGTGATGACTGCCCTATTGTCAAAAATGGGCCATTGATTGTATTCTGATGATGTCACATTCATGCTGCCATCATTTTGGTTGGCAACATCAAGTTCGTTTAGCAATGCAATGGTAGTTTCTACTGAGGTACCAAAGCACAAAAACATGTTTGTTTTTTTAACCCTTTTTTATTTCCTTTTTAACCTTATTTACTGATATATTTAAGTCTTATATGAGAGTGCTGTCCCACTCTGGCATAATAAAATGTGGAAAAATAGCACATATACCCTTAGAAATGCAGTCATTAGTGTAATAAGTAAAGTAGAGAAGTGTGTGGTTTGGGTTTAGATCAGTAGGTGAAACCTTTGCTGTGCTGCACATTAGCTGTTCATTAAGCATTTCCAAGTGAAAGTTTAAGGTATTTGTTGATGCATTTATTTAGATAAGTTAATTCATTAATTTAGTTAATTTAGATAAGTTAATTCAGTTAATTTCAGTAAATTAATGGATTTGTAAAGGTAAATTAAGGCATTTATTAAAGTAAACTTGAAGTTGTCTTAGTTTTCATCAACTTTTGTAATTCATTCTACATTTAGGGCACCTCAGTGTAACTGCAGCACCAAGGTGAAACAAAAAAGTAAAAGGAGAAGCTGGTGAATAAAAAGTTAAAAGAGTTTATTATTTAAGAGCTTTGGCAGCTTTGGTAGTTTTTGTAAAATCTCATGGATTGAAATTTTCTGTAGAAATGCTGGCTTTATGAATCTAATCCACCAATCTAGCTAATCTTCTCCTCCTTTGGTGTCTGAAGACTGCATCTAAAGTGTCCACATACTGTATCTTTTAATGACTTTTGCGGTAATTCTGATGTATTTCGCTTTTGGTCTTCAGCTACCTGCAGGGTTGTAGCTGCAGTAACAATGATGAGCCGAGCTCTGTCAGAGACAGTCAAAGTTACTGCTTGCCTACCAACATGGTGATGTGGTATTCTTAGCAGCACAAACAAATATTAAGAATAGCCTGACGCTATGACACTGCAGGGCATAGTATGTTTGAAAATTGTATCTGCCAAGTTAGCATACCCACATTTTCGCAGGCCTATCCAAAAATGTCTCTCTGTACATTTGTACCAATAACATCACTGTAATGTGTATGTTGAATTTAAAGATGTGTTTGAGAGACTGTCAAGAGCAGAGCATTTTGCTTTCTACCCATTTCCAAAGCAAAACCCATAACATGACTAAAAAAGTTGTTGTTGCTCTGAATATTTGGTACTTACAATGCTTACAATTCACTACACAAGCTGAAATAGGCAAGTGTGAATGTGAGAATGCCAGAGACAATGTCTACTTCTGTGCATAAAGTAATCAAAGTTTAAACATAAATGGCCTGTACATTTTTTTTCATGCCTGCTGTGACAGTCTGCTATAGTCTACGATGCTTGAGGTTTTAGGTTTGCTGTGTTGTTTTTCCTCAAATGGTTATGACATCTTAGATGGGCAAAAGTTGTGCCTGTGCTGAGCAGGTGCATGCTTTATAGTGGAGGGTGTTGGGTGGGTTTTTCCTCACTGATGTGAATGGTCTGAATGTTGCTTTGCATCACTATGTGACAGAAGTACAGGAATCGACATAACAATGACTGTACTGCTGTAAGTAGCTTAATGTGCATTTGGGATTTTTTTATAATATAATTAATAGTGGCAGCCTTCCTTCACAATTGATGTTATACAGCTTTGTCGGTCATTTTAGAACCATCTATAGCTCAGTTCATCATTTCTGACACTAAAATGTCTTCTTTGAAGCCTGTGGCAGAGCACTTCATACCTTTACATGTAAGCAAACTTGTTTTATATTAATGAAAATATGGATTCAAATACGCTGACTCTCTCTCTCTCTCTCTCTCTCTCTCTCTCTCTCTCTCTCTCACACACACACACACACATACACACACACATATTTCTATATTTCCTCAGGAGAGATCCATCATGCTTTGTGTGTTAAAAAAAAACAGACAACAGTCCAGGTACATGGAAGTATATTAAATAAAGCTGTTTGTCCTCTTTTTAAAGCTGTGTGAGAGAGAATCACTTCTCAAGGCCTTTTTGTGATCAATTCCCCTGATGACTTGACCCCATTGGTGCTTTATGAGCCGTCACCAGGGGACACAGAGGCCCCTGGCAACGTACAGGACGTGACAGATTGGTGGGAACACCAAATGAGAGCAGAGTGTTTACCTGCAGCAAAAGCTCCTTCTCCACCACCTCCTCGCTTTTGGTTATCAGCCGCCGCTGAAGAGAGTGAATCTTCTGGATCAACTCAAAGGTGCTGGGGTCACTTGCCTGCAGGAAAACCATTTAGAAAGAGAGAGAGTAAGAGAGAGAATTACAGAGAATGAGAAAGAAGCAATGAAAGAGAGTGAATGAGAGAGAATGAAAGAGAAAGAGACAGAGAGTGAAACTCTGCAACTAAACCTTCAGACTCCAAGACCATTTTCCATAACCTCAATTAAACTTTACAGGCAGTCACTTCTGATGTTATACTATCATGAGGGAGCAGAGAACATGTGCTCAAAAGCTTAGGATGCGCACATGAAAGGACTTCTGCTACCATTCATAAGCTTGGAAGCATTTGTTAAATTTGTGTTACTGGATGTATAATAGTAGCTCATTTGTATATATTTATGTATCATACAAACCTCATTTCCCAAGAGGTAGGACAATATGAGAAATGCTATTTTATTATTACTTTGTAATAAAAACATGTTTTTGTAAAAATAAGCTCAGTCCAAATTAGATGCCTCAATCACATTTTTAGTCAGGAGTATATTTACCACAGTGGTACTTAATTGTTTTGAGACTAAAGACACCAATTGATTCAGTTTTGAAAGTGAATTTTCTTGCCATTCTACCACAATACATGTCTTCAGCTGTGCAACTGTACAGACCTTTGCATTTTTGTATTTTAAGTTTCACAATGCACCACATGTTTTTAATGTGAGACAGGTCTGGACTGCAGGTAGGCCAGTCTTGCATCTGCACTCCGTGATTACACAACCATGCTGATGTGCAAGTTACCCATGCAATGGGCTATAATAAAGTCCGGTACCTTGACAGACTCTGGCATTTGAACTTTATACTGGTAACAATCTGGATGGTGTTTACTTCTTTAGCACAGATAACATGACATCTGCTATTTCTATAAACAATTTGAAAGAAAAACTCGGACCGCAATACTCATTTCTCCTGTGCATCAATCCATTTCAGAGGAGTTTGAGCCCAGAGAAGCTGGCAGCATTTCTGAAAATTGTGGAGATAAAGCATATGCTGTGCATAATACAGTCTTGATTTGCTTTTGTGGATTCAGGGATGAACAGTGTTTGATGACTAACCCTAACCCCTGTCCCAAATTTTTTGGAATGTGTTACAGGCATCAAAAACATTGTTGATAAGGTAAGACATTGCTTTATGTTGTTATTAGCATTTCACACAGTATCACAAGTTATCTGGAGCTAAGATTCTTAAAAAAGACACCAAAAGTCATTATTATTGTTTTTATTAACTGAACAACACAATATATGGAAAAGAGTAGGAACTAATCTTGCTAACTAGTAGAATAGTGGGATACTTGGTCTGTGATTAGCTAGTTAGCTAGCATTAACATGACAATGGCTGCTTGTGCCAGTGTTTGCTTTGTTTTGTCTGCATCAAATCTAAGTTTTCTCTTTTCTTTTCAAAAAAATATAAAAAGATGCTAACTTGAAGCATAATTGAATGAGTTATTTTCAATTGCTTTGTGTAACTGTCAAAGAAATTGTTTCACACAACGTGCCAAGTTTTACTTCTTTAGAATTATTTTATAGATACATATGTTTTTGCAAAAACATGGAAAAAAAATACCAAAAAGTAGTGCATTTACACACCTCTAGTCTTCTCCAGCGATGAACATTCATGGGATTCTCTAGCTCCTCCTCCAAAGCTCGGCATCTTGTCCGCTCTTTAAGCAGTTCCCTTTGCATGTGGTAAACCTCTCGTCTGCATGTGAAAAGCAATATCATGCTAGTAAAGACATGTGTCTACTGATCACAACTGAATATTACATGAGCTTGCCAACCACACTTGGACATGTTGTAATAAGTGAATTATCTATGGTCCAATCACAAATGCTTTCCTCTGTGGCATCTTCAGTTTACATTTGCTACAGGACGTTGAGTTTCCAGTTTGAAATGTCAGTCTGTTGTGGAACTAGGCGTAGGTTGAAAATGACAAAAGATTTGCCATCATGCCTCCCAGACAAGCCCCCATATTCAACCAGCTTGGTATCAGACAGGTGCTATTTCTTCTTGGCCATTAGGGGGCAACCATAGATTTCATGAGTCATCCTACATAAACAGAAGTATGCTAGGAAGTGTAGAGAACGGCCTTTTCAAGCATGTGTTCTTTTTGTGTGTTTGGTCATCAGTGTCAATATCTGCTCAGTTACTGTAAAGTGCCACCAATGTGAACACAGTTCTCTCCTGCCATGCTGCATTTATAGCAAACTGGAACTCTAGAAGGCATCTGTCACCAAGTATGGCGATAGCTGGTCATAAATGAAGTAATCACAGACTTTTGATTCTATTCTAATCACAATTTATTTTTATTCTATTGGTCAAGGTAGTTTTGAGGATGGTACACAGCCATCAGCACCTCTCTGGTGGAAATGTAATTGTACGTACATTGCAGAAGAAAACTATGTAACATGGGTTTCTGAAGTGAAGGAATCTGCTAATTGTGAGCTGGTTGAAAGACTATTCAAAGACAACTCAGTCAAATCTGGTGAAGGATGTGTCTTCTGAAGATGTAAAGAAATAATCTCCTATTGTCATCATATCTTTATCAGCCCTGCTAGACAAACCAGTATAGACCAGCATGGCTGAGGACCAGGAACCAGCATATGTTGCGCTTTGGATGTTGGTATGTTGGTCAACCAGCATGACCATGCTGGGTGATCAGCTAAACCAGCACTAGATGTACATATACCAGTATGGAATACATGTTGGTCTGTGCTGTTTTTTCAACAGGGAGCATAATGTTCATTTTGCACTTGAACATCAAGCTGGATCTTTTTCTTCAGTCTGGACATGTGACGTTAGTACACAAAGACACAAAATCCGGCCTAACACCTCTGACTTTTAAATTACACATTTTAACATGTTTTTCTCTTTTCTGATTAATGCTACCTATTTCAATTTTATCAGAAATATCTTACATTATGCATCCAAAATATAAGTATTCTGACAAATACTTAGCACTCACAACTGTAGCTACCAAAGACTACATTTGTGGGTGGAGCATGCAGAGGTCAATTGAATGTCTTTCCGGCATTTGGCTAATTCGGTTATAGCACACTGGAATGACCTAATGGCCTAGAACGTCTCTCCAACATATTTGCAATTACAAGTTACCACTTGAGGTGTTAGAGGGAGATGGGGAGATAGACCACATCTGAATGGATCTGATAGCAGTTCAAGCCTCAAAATAGCATTCAAGCTAACCTTTCTCTCTCGCTGCAGCACTCACACACACACACACACACACACACACGCCTGTGCCAGTTAATGCAAATGCAGCAGCAGTCGGCGGACGCCTTTGACCCACTACAGTGGTAATTCACTCTGCAAATAAACAACTTGAAAGATCCATCTTCCAACTTATTAGCAGTGGCGGCTTGGTGATGGCTGCAAAAGCATAAAGCTGCTTTTCAACATCAAGAAAATGCCTCTCGAAACACAAAAGGCGAAATAAATTTGCTGTAGCGTGGAAAAAAAGGTCTATTTAGTTTTGAGGAGAGATATGAGAAGGCAGTGTGGAGCAGGTTTGACGGAAAGCGAGGGAATCAGCGGATGGGAGAGAGAGAGAGAGAGAGAGAGAGAGTACATTTCGTAAATAAGCTTGTTCATAACGCTAGCTAGCAATGGCAGGCACTTTAGGTGCTACTTCCCTCCCTAACTCATATCTCCCTCGCACGCCCTCCATTTAGCATCCTCAACCGAAGTCATGGATCACAGTCTGCAGCCTCCGCACCAATTCAGTCAAAGCAATTCCATCCGGCACCTCCCTGCCGATATTATCGAAGCATGTAAATACCTCGAGTCTACCTCCTCCAAGACGTATAGACAGTGTCGGGGAGCCATATGCTAACCAATTGAGTGGCAAAGTGTAAACGTATTATCCCCCATTTAAGCGGTATGCACCAGGAGTTTGCACCGTAACTCAAGGAGAGATAGATGATGATAATGCATAGCTCATTACCTGAATGCATCTCAGCTTGAATTTATGGGCGAGTTTGCAGTTAGCATGCTAAATCGATCAGCGGAGTCATTTCCAATGGGGAAAAAAATGCTATTAGCAAAGCCTTTAAACCGGTGTCATTTGTCTAGAAGGGCTTTTTCCTGAAAACTCTGTTGCGCTTGCACATTTAAACAGAATGGTTTGACTAAAAAATGCAAAGCAAGCAAAGAGCGCTAGCTGCAACTAATTCGCTTTAAGCAAGTGACAGTGTGCTAATTAATAATGATTAGCTGTCATTACTAGCCATATTAGAATTCTGTCTGAAATATTCCTCTAGGATCAGTCATAAGGCAGGTGTGTTAGATGTTAATTGAGTAAAATGTTATAGAACCCAGACTGCTTTGTTGGTCATGGTATAACAGCCATAACTGTAAGAATGTCACACCATGGGGTGTGGGGGTCTGGAGAGGCCTAAGCCATGTCATGTGGGAGCCAGATCTCCTCAGATTTCTCCAACTTTTCTAAAACAATTTTCCAATGCTAATGAAAATACTGCATAATGTAAGGCCTTCTTGGGCAAACGTTCTGAGTTGTTGCATCCTTGTGCCTTTTTTCCACTTTAAGTAAATAAAAGAGACTGATAAAAACCTGTTTTTGCCACCATGGCAAAGTTCACATGCCTGCAAACTGCCATCGGTCATGGAAAAAGGAAGGTAAAGTCATATAAACACAGCATTAGCTTCCTCCACTGTTGCCCCAGGCTGAGCTGTGCTAGTTCCTATAGGCTAATTACTTGGCTTGTGAGTAGCAATAAGTGATACTTTTTTGATCCCACAACCGGGGAAATTCCACCTCTGCATTTAACCCATCCATGAAGTGAAACACCACATACACACTAGTGAACACACACACTAGGGGGCAGTGAGCACACTTGCCCGGAGCGGTGGGCAGCCCTATCCACGGCGCCCGGGGAGCAGTTGGGGGTTAGGTGTCTTGCTCAAGGACACCTTAGTCATGGACTGTCGGCCCTGGGGATCGAACCGACAACCTTCTGGGTACAGGGCCAGATCCCTAACCTCCAGCCCACGACTGCCCCCACAACAGTTGACTGTGGTAAAGAAAACAGTGCTTTAAAAAAGTGACCTTAATCTCACAATCTTCAACCATTTGCTCCAAACAACATTTGCCCCTGGTTAATTAGCCTTTCCTTGCTGTGGTATACAAGGCAGAAGATGGCTTCTAGTTAGAGAACTTTTCTTTCATCTTAAAAGGTGCAACATTTACATTTTGCTGCCGAAGAAGAAGCCCAATTCAGCTTCATCTGTGCCATGCTGCTACAGAAACTAATGTTAAATATTAGGCAAGGAATCATGTTTTGTTTTCAGTATTCAAAAATGTTTCTCTTTGTTTATTCATTGAGGTGGGTTATTTTCTACTGGCTTAGTTACAGTGAAGTTAGCTAGTTTGTGGTTGTCAGCCTCACCATAGCAATGTTTTTGGGGCTGCCCCCACCAACCTGTAATCAGCTTCCTTAAAATGAAATTCGGCTACACCACTGTGTCACACAGTACTGATTAAATCTAAAAGTTGTTGAGGGATGCTGGGGGCTGTTGTGGGCTGGAGGTTAGGGAACCAGCCTTGTGCCCAGAAGGTTGCTGCCTCAATCACCTGAGCTCACAGTACATGAATGAAGTGCAAGGCACCTAACCCCCAACTGCTCCCAGGGCCCTGCGGACAGGGCTGTCCACCGTTCAGTGTGCTCACAGTCTCCTAGTATGTGTGTTCACTAGTGTGTATGTAGTTTTGCACTGCAGAGGTGAATTTCCCCGTTGTGGAACTAATAAGGGTCTCTTAATCTTAACCAAGTAGAAACTCAAGGTTTGCAGCAAGAGGTGTTCTCTTGCACAACTGTTGCAACATACCCACACACCACAACTTTGGAAAGGGTCTTCTGAAGAAGAGATTACCTCTAGGCCCTTTTCACTGATCATTCCCCACCTATAGATCCCTTTTAAATCTTTCTTAAAGTTGTAGCAATTTGGAGCTCCCACAGTTGAACGATGCATGTTTTTTCTTCAATAATGACGATGGAGTATATGTTGATTAAATTGTGCATGAATTGTAAAACCAAAAGTGAATTGAATTTTCATCTTTTGAAGTGAATAAGAGCGTCAACATTTATAAACATTTTTATTGTGTTTAAGTGCTATTTTTTCTTTCATTCTGGCGGCATTTTGATATCAACACTGCAGTTGCACTGGTCATTTTATCTCTGGATGACCACCTTTGTGAGCAGAAGTGTGAATTGTTTTCACAGCAGGAAGTTCCCAGCATCCCCTTTCACCTATTCTTGCTCACCAGCAGCTCAACATAGTCACCCTTCACACACAAGCTCCTTTGCACTTTTTCCCCAGGATTTGAACAGTAATTAAATGGAAAGGGGTTACATGTGAACTCAAGCCAAATTTCAGTGGAATGAATACAGCAATTTACTTGCACAACACACAGGAAATTACTGGGAGGGCTCTTATGCAAACACAAGCCAATATATTACCAGGGAACATCTAAGCACATCTAGAGTGAGGCCAAAAAATATTTCTGGGATGACTTTTTAACAGTGATTTTTTTGTTTACTTGTGCCAGTGAAAACATGGGAATGAATTTTGGTACATGATTCAGAATTGAAGGTGCTTTGCTATTCTAAGAAAGTCATTTGCTGTGCCAGTCAATGCAACGTTTTCATCCCAGGAAAATACGGTTTAAGGCCTACATTTGAGAATGATGCAAAATCCAAACATTACTGATAAAACTATTCAGACAGTGTCCTGGGATTCGAGTATGGAAAGTGAAAGAGACAACAGTGTCCTACATACAAAAGATAATGGGCCTCATTCACTAAAATCTTCCTCATTTTTTCTTAAATGTGTTCTTGAGAAATGTCCTATGAAAACGTCTACGTCAGATTCATGACGTATTTATAAACCACAGATTCGTTTGCACCTTTGTGCTCTTAAGTGTGCGTGGACTCCTAAGAATAAATCTCAAGTAACAAAACACTGGCATCAGAGTCTTTGTGAAAGCTGAAAGTCAGTCTTAAGAAGAAGAGGTGAATGAGGCCCCTGAGTTCTACAGAACCCTTTTATGCTCAAATTCTTATCCGCATGGTGGAATGATTCTTCAGAGTGAAGGAGATTTACGATGTATACACTGTTAGACATAAAGGATCAGGATACAAACAATGTAAATGCTCCCTCAAAGGTACAACAGTGGTTTTAAGGTACAGTTGTGTACCATAAATATGTTTTTCCAGGTGAAAAGTACATATTTGTAGCTTTTCATAACCAAATGTTTTAAAACAGAACAATAAAATAAAAAGCCTGGAGATGAGATGAGGTGTGCGGAGTCAATGCAACTTAGAAAATATCATGTCAATGGAATATAAGACAGTTATTAAATACTGAGATGTAGCCTTGAGGGGACCACCCCAGTGACAAGAAGGGTAATGTCCCAGTGACAATATTGTACCTTTATTTCTGAGAGTGTATGGTTCTATATAGCACCAAAAAGGGTTCTGCTATTGTTATGATGTCAAGCTTGTAACAATAAAAGAATAATAAAATAATAAAAGTCGATTTGGCCACTAGGAGAGCTATAGAAAGAGGCTACTGCACACTGTGCTAGTGCAATTCATTCCAGGCCAAAACATGCTCTAAGTATAATCAAACAATGCCTAGATGCCTAGAATTACAGCAACAAATGAAATATCTTCTGATGATCTTCTGTAGAAACATTATTTAGCCTGTTTCTCTCTTTCTGAATGTTGATTGTTTTACATGTTCTTATCCAGTGATAGGCTCTTATTCCACTGGCTTACAGAGTGGTGATAATTTCAAGCATTTCTAAAAGGTTTTCTTTTTCAGCAAATATGCCTTATTATATGCCCAAAAGCTGTGAAAGCACAACCACTTGTATACATTTGAATAGCTGTATGCCAGCGTTCTTCTCTTCAACAGGTTGTGAAAATGTGACTGGCACACAAGGGGGCTGCCTTCCCTTTTGTTCTTGCTCTGCTGGCTATGGGTTTAATTTATGTGTTTTAATTGTGATTTTGGCAAAGTGCTTATTTTTCAGCTGTCAGCGCTGCAGCAACGCAGCCGAATTCAGATGAATACATCACTGTCCGCTAACAGAAAACAAGTCATCCATCTTTTCGTGTCAACATTATTATTCCTCTGGCTATGATAAATAAATCAGGGTGGAGTGGGAGTTAGAAGAGGCTGAGTGGGGGAGAGTTGTTGGGGGTGTTTTCCGTACATATATTTCAGATATTCCAGTTTTCATTTTCGATTTCCTCCGCTTTCTATCTGCCATTCTGTTTCTTGAGGAAAGTATCTGCCTTGAAATGCAAAGAGACAGATAGAAAGGGCCAGAGTGAAGCATGGTAGGATTGATTCATTGAAGATGGCAGGGTTGATATCACCGCTTTAAACTTCAATCAAACACCTTTACAAAGTGCAAGACGTATGCCAACACACACACCAATACACACATATCCACACATCAGTGCATACACATACACACAATCAATAAATGCAGCACAGAATTTGAGGCGTACAAATGAATGCATCTGCTCATGTGTCTCTGTGTGCGCGTATGTTTGTTTTCATACATTTTCAGGTAAAAAACAAACAAACTAAAAACCTGGCAAAACCAACAATATCTGGACTAACGACACACAGTTCATAACAGACACAACAAAAACACTAATTTATATAGGATATTGTATATAGGATATTGGAGACATAAATAAAAGATAAAAATAAAGGACCAAGTTGGAAAAAACAGGAATTAAGTACAGGTTATACATTTTTCAGGAGATATTTTCAGAGATTCAATATAACATAATCCACTTGCGTAAGTAAGAGGATTGGATAAGAAAAATATATTTCAAAAGCACGACTTTTGAAAATTGGACTTTTTGAAAATTGGACTTTTTGAAAATTGGACTATTAAAGGAGAAATGGGACTCCTAACAACCACGCAAGACACATCAGTCCACTAAAACAATCACCATCAGATGTTTGAGAGAGGAGAAAATCAAGCTCTACTTTTGCTTCAGATCTTAAAACAATTCAAAGGTGTTGCTGTCCATCCTTCCACTGTGAGAAGACAACTCAACACTATGACTCTGAAAGGATGTGTAGCTGTCAAGAAGTTGTTACTGAGAAAAAGAGAAGCGGCTGGAGTTCTCAGAACCTCAACATCACTTAATGTGTTTGGGATTATTTGGATTATAAGAATGCAACCAACTTTTCAGACTGAACTTTGAAGGTGTGGAAAAATATCCCTGAAGAGCTCATTGAAAAACTGAAAGCAAGTCTCCCAGAAAGAATAAAGAACAAAGTGTGGACGTACTAAATACAGAAAAATGAATAAACTGTTCTTAATGGCTATTTTGACTGGTAATTAAATAAATCAAGTGTGATCTCTGATCAGTGACTACTGTAGGTATTTACCTATATGCGACATATGATTACATACAGGTACTTCCATACATACATTTATCTCGTTGCACTTTGAACAAAACACTGTAGCTCCAAAATGGTAACTTGACAAATGAAGGGAAAAAATTCACCAACCGGTCTTTGAAGATTCTAACATTCACTAATCTAAGTGATGACCTATATGTAACATTTATATAAATCTGTACGCATTTTGACCTCTGTATGACTATGACTATAACAGGTATTGGAAGGTATTCTTATGACCCGAGGTCATGTCTTGAAATTGTATAAAAACAAGCATGTGTGCATGAGAGTGTGTGTGTTTCAACACAAAAATATTTGAAATTGTTCCAGATCTCTTCTGCTTTCGGGGTATTGCAGAAACATCAATTTCTCAATTTCTTCGGAAGCTAGTAGGAGAGCAGGACTGCTGCATTATGCCACTTAGCAGACTTTCTTACCCAGGGCAACTCACAGTTAAGTGCATGTAAAAGCAATTCAAAACAGTTGAAACTGAGCACCAGAGGTGCCTCTTGTCTGTTTGGAAAAGACATTTTCAGAAGACCCCTGCTCATTTTTCTTCATTTAACTAGTACCAGAGATTCAGAGTTTGCAAAGCAAAGATTCATGAAAGTCAGTGGCATGCAAGCCAGGATGCTCAGGTGCCCAGAGGCAAAAAAAGAACCCTCAGAGGTTATTACAAACCCAATTCCAAAAACGTTGGGACAGTAGATGTAGTCAGACAATAGGAAAAAAAACAGAGCAATGATGTTCTAAAAAATGGGACAGGCATATTTATCACGGTCTTACATCATCTTTCCACTTAACAATGTTCAGCTATTGTTTAAGAACTGGGGACGCCAATTGCTGTAATCGTGAAACTGAATCTTTTTCCCATTTGTGCTTGATATAACACTTGAGCTGCTCAAGACTCTGGGGTGTCCACTGTTGTATACTGCCCTTCATAATGCAAATCTGGATTGCCAGCCGGCCAGTCAAGCACCTACAGTCTCTTCCTACAAAGCCATGCTGTTTTAACATACATGCAGCATTAGTTCTTCAAAGTACTCCTTCCATCTACTTAACACTCTCTGTTCACTCACTAGTATATTTCGGTCTCTATCCTTTATAAGCCTAACCTGCTGTACATCCTTTCCAGCTCTATCTCTCTGTTTAGCCAAACGATACAAGTCCTTTACTCCTTCTTTACTGTCCAGCCTCTCATACAGCTCATCATAGGCCTGAGCCTTTGCCTTTGCCACCATTCTTTTCGTTATGCGACTAGCCTCACAGTACTCCTGCCTACTTCCTTCATCTCTCTGGTTATCCCACTTTTTCTTAGCTGCCTTCTTCTTCTGAATACTCTCCTGGACTTCCTCATCCTTCTTTCCTCTGACCAGACGAAACACCCGACACATTTTTGCCAGTTTCTCTCACCACCTTAGCTGTAGTTTCCCAGTCCTCAGGTAGCTCCTCACAATTTTTCCCTGAACTGCCTGCAACCATCCTCCTCCTTCAGCTTCCACCATCTAATCTTTGGCTCTGTCTTCACTCTCTTCCTCTTCTTTGTTTCTAATCTCATTCTACAGGCAACCACCCTATGCTGCCTTGCTACACTTTCCCCTGGTACCACTTTACAATCTCCAATCTCCTTTAGGTGTCATCTCCTGCTAAGGATATAATCCACCTGTGTGCATCTCCCTCCACTCTTGTATGTCACTCTGTGTTCTTCCCTCTTCTGAAAATACGTGTTCACCACAGCCATTTCCATTCTCTTTGCAAAATCTACAACCATCTGACCTTCCGCATTTCTGTCTTTCACACCATACATACCCAGCACCTCTTCATCCCCTCAGTTCCCTTCACCAACATGTCCATTGAAGTCTGCACCAATCACCAATCTCTCCTCTCTAGGGACACCATCTACCACTTCATCCATCTTACTCCAAAATTCCTCTTTCTCCTCTAACTGACAACCAACCTGTGGTGCATATGAACTGACCACATTCAAAATTACACCATCAACCTCCAACTTCAGGCTCATGATCCTCTCTTTACATCCAGAACACTTTTCCCAAGCTGTTCCTTTAGGATTATCCCTACTCCATTTCTCTTCCTCTCTACACCATGATAGAACAGTTTGAATCCACCTCCAATGTTCCTGGCCTTGCTTCCTTTCCATCTGGTCTCCTGGACACACAGAATATCTACCTTCCTTCTCTGCAAGCTCTCTGCCTTTACCAGTCAATGTCCCTATGTTCAGTGTCCCTACTCTAACCTCCACACTCCTGCCTTTCCTTCTCTCTCGCTGCCTTCTAACCCACCTTCCTCCTCTCCTCTTTGATGGTCTTCAACCTACATTAGTCCAATTTCCACCGGCACCCTGCTGGTCAACAGCACCGGAGGCGGTCGTTGTTAACCCGGGCCTCGACCGATCCAGTATGGCAATCATATTTGTGATCCGCATGATAGTTTTGGCACAAGTTTTATCGGCACCAGAAGTTACACAAAGTACACCCCTAATGGCTGGTTTCTTCATTCAATTAACTACAAGAATTAATATCATATTACAGCCTGCTTGTCTTGCGACTTCTAAGGGTTAAAGAAAATACAGACTTTACAGAACAACCTAGTAATCCCACTTTGAAGGAAAATGTTTGTGGCTTGTTGCCCACAAACACTTCATAAATGCTCTAAATGCAACTTCCAACAGAACAACACTTAGTCACTACAAATGTAACTGTCCATTTTCAGATTTCAACATTTGTAGCAGACTTAAAGTCGAGTTGCTATGGGCAACTGGTGGCAGAAAGAGTAAAGCCTTTGGTGTTTTGCCTGGTTATTATGGTTTGTTTTGTAGCAGCTGTGCTTTGAATAAGCAGAAGAGGACTGACAGCATGTGCTGGAACACTGATCAGAAGTACACAACAATAGCCAAACAAGCACACATAGACTGAGACATGGTGACATGAAATAATTACACAAAATTACATACTGATGCTTATCAACTGTTTTTGATGTGATTGAAGAGAATATACTGTTCACATAAAGGTGACTGGATATTCTAGCAAGGCAAGGCAAGGTGCCATACCAGCTGGACAAAAGAGCGATTTTTGAGGAGTAGGAAATCCAACTAACATCAAGGCAGCATAATCCAAATTCTATCATTATTATTTGATAAAAATAGTATAATCAAATAATAATATATTATATGATTATAATATTTGAGCTCCACCTTCTTGAGGCATTGAACTATTGAAATGAGACTCCATATTCTGTAGTTCAGAATTCCTTTGAGAATTTATGGGACAATTTTAGATGTGGAGTTGCTACTATGAGTGGTCTGTCGACAGCAGTGAACAATGTGTGGGAAGCACTTGCTTTAGAATATTTAACCCTTAGATTTCTCACGTGCAGTTCACTGACACAATCAGAGAAATGTTATTGAAAGTGCAGATTCTAAACTTTAAATCTAAGCCAACTTGTGTTAGGAAAATATTTTAATATGATTTTGTTTGGGAAAAAAGGTTACATACAGTCAAAAACAAAAACTGAATGTACATGTAATTGTACATGTGTATGTAACTATGAACATAAATATGTAATTCATTTTAAATAGTATATGAAAGCAGTGACTCATATAGTTACCTCACAGAGATAAAAACACGTTAGGACAGTATGACAAAACATTGTGGTCATAAAGGCAAAAGGAAGACCTGCAAAACACTCAGCCTCTAATTTATATATTTTCTCTGTCTGTATTCATTTTTTTGTTTACATCTGTGGCTGTTAGTGTAAATTGAAAAAAGATCATTCTTGGGGTCTCAGTTGGACATTCAGTTTGATATCTCATTGAAATATGAAAGAATGGAGAAGGTCATTTGTGAAACTGAAGTAACCATAAAGAAGATTTAAGTGTCTTTGCAGCAGTGATATAAGATGGCACTAGAAATACTGAGATGAGAAATTTAGCATAAAGAAGAAATAGGAAAGGGCCCAATACAGAGCCTTGTGGTACTTATTTTTCATGACAATGAAAACATGAAGTGGAAGCCAGGAAATATGGAGACAGAATACTACAGCAAAGATGCAAACCAATTAGGTGCTGCACTCAAGATAAGAAAAGATCATAGACAGTGATATCTGATAATACACTGTATCAAAATGGTCTAGAAATGTCTAGAATAACTACAGAATAGTTAACAAAACTGTTCAACTTCATTGCCTGTCTGTAAAGCACTTTAAGCTGCCTTCAATATGCAGTAATACATGCTGTACAAAAACTATTATTTTTAAACAGAAAAATGCCTTTTGTCAGACTTGTTCAGGTTAAGCCTGCTGTTTATCTTATCCAAGTGCTGTTTAAAGAATGTTCTAGGTAAGTAGTGAGTATGGCACTTGTCGACAGCCAAATTACAATGGTCATGGCTCCTGTCCCAAATGTGATTTTAAAAGAGTCACATGAAAAGGGAGGTAGAGCAATTTTTATAAATGTGTATTTATATAATTAAGCCATTAAGAGGTTTGATGCACAGAATTTGGATGTAATGCTGCTGTTCTGACTAATACCTGGTTACTTAATTCAACCCAAAGCCTTTAATGCTTGACCTGTACTCATTAAAAGATGGTACAGCTACAGTGGTTCATGTGGGAGGCTGGAGTGTTCGCAAATCCTGTGGAGTGCAGATGAAACCAGCTCAATTGCTCATACTGCAAATCACCTGTTTTGAGAACACTGATACAGGTTTATTTTCTCCTTGTCCTAGTAATTACACTTGAATTATATTTATGTATCCTATAATTACAATGTAAAGTGCAATATCTGATTCCAGACCAGAACTGTGAAAGCTTTAATTGTACAAATTAAATGTAATTTAAATTAATTTAATGTAAATGTGAGCCCACATTTTAGGCACAACCACAGGGTCATACACTGATTTTTCAAAATTTTAGTGTAGTTAAGTAGTCAAGATGTAAAAAAAGTTTGTCAGACATTCAGCTATACTAACACTCCATTCTAAAGACATTTACAGAGTCAGAATTATTCACAGCGGTGATGATATGAGCCAGACATCCACCTCTAAAAGTTACTTCACAGAAAGTTATTAAATGAAATGGTCATGATGTGCTATCTAATGGGTTAGACCTTAAACAGTTGTACTTAAATCCATTTTTGTGAAAAAAGTACATGCACAATTTTGTAAGACAAAACAGTCCCCAAAGAAAACATATTTTTGGACTGACTATTATTTTGCCATTATCACTATCATATATATAAAAACTCATAAGACATGTAGACATGTAGCAATAAATGAAATAGCAAGTAAAATGGCTATATTTGTGTTGTAGACAAGGTTGACACCCTTGGTTCCTATCACCACCACTGAAATGAAATCATTCCTCTACAATGATCCATTTCACATTAAACCACTCCAAATGATTTTGTTTACATCTCCACCACTGAAAAATGCAGACATTTTTAAAAAATCTGTGGAACTTCCCTTTAACCCCTAAAAATGCCCAGGGTCCACTGGTGGCCCCAAAAATGTTTACATACTTCTATAACCTAAGAATTGCTCAACTAATTTGTATTAAAGATCCTGTAGTTACTGAAAAATAAGCCTTGGTATGTAATAAGCCTGAAATTTGAAGTTGCTAACGTGACAGTTTTGCAGTCAAGGCATGTTTGATGTTCACAGATTTTACTTCTTTTGCACTAATATAGCTAACAAGTCATGAAACCTTATACCAACCATTAGGAAAATGCCTGCCCTACTGTTAGACATAAAATTGTAATAAAGTGAGTACAAAATTCAGGCTTTAATTCGGCTGCTACTAAAGCCATGTTCACATTACAAGCCTGTAGGTAAGTGACTAAAATCTGTCATTAATGTGACTGAACTGGATGTGTTCTGAAACAAACTGGAAGCACACATGCTAATCAATAACATCACATGAATGAACATGAATGCCATTAACAACACCAGTAAAATGAGCCTTTGCCACAAAGATAATTAGCTTCAAGAAGCTGTCAGCTGTTTATCATTAGAGCAAGATGAAGGTGAAAGAGGGTCAGATGCTTTTTCAGCTTTTACTGGCACTAACTCCAAGTTAACCACAGCTGCTAATATGTGCGGTGAAAACAAAAAAAACCCTCTCATTTGAAGTTTCTCAGTTAAACAAATGTAGAATTGGTTTTTCATCAGTTTGTACATAATTCCACTGCGGAGATGTAAACAAAGATATCTGGAGTGTTTTGATGCCAAATGCTTTGTTCTTGAGAAATATACTTAGTTTGATGTCTTTACAGTAGAGGTGATAAGAGGCCAAGTGTTTTAATCCCTCCAACTCGAACATAGCCATTGTGTTTGCTATATAAAGCACCAAGGAGTCTGTATGAGTCTTCTTTTTCTATGCAGTGTTAAAAAGTTGTAGAACTTGTTTTCTTTGGCTGTTATTTTGCCTTACAACAGTGACCTCTCTGCCATGATTAGAGTAGAAAAAATATGTTTAAGCCAAAAACCTGATTTAAAAAAATTTAATTTTGAGTAATAACTTTCTGTGAGATGGATTTGAGAGGCATTAAACTCTTCAGATGTGTGGTTCCTGTCTGTGAACAATTCTGATTCAGTAAGTTTCTCCAAGAATGATTCATTTCAAACCACTTGGAATTGCTTTACATCTCAATGATTAAATTATGCAGAAAGCCAGAAAAACCCCCTTTAAGAATACTTAGCTGGCACTTAGCTGACACCCAGGCAAACTTGAACTAATGCGCATTTAACACTAATGCTGCTATGAGTAAAGGTGGGTTATTGCTGGGGATCCATCTGGCTGTCTGCAGAGTCGGAGGCAGCCCCAGAGTAAGTAGCTTGGCACCTAATGAGCCAGGAACTAGGATTAACATATGGTGTGTTTTGTATGGTTCACCTAGCCCAACTAGCGGTGGAAGAGGGACTCGGGGAGAGGAAGGAATAGAAGGAAGGGGGGGGGGGCAGAAAAACAGAGGGAGGGAGGAGGATGAAGTCAGAGAGAGGCAGAAAGTGACTGAAAGAAGTTACATAAATGCACCTATGAATGCACATCCTGAGACATCCTGTGGTGCATGAACCCTAGACCATGCTAGAGAAATATGCAATGTTTGACATGCAGTCAAACATTTGGGGCATTTGAGGCAGTCATGGATTGGAGGTTAGGGAACTGGCCCTGTGAACAGAAGGTCACCGTTTCAATCCCCAGAGAACAGTACCCAGAGAACAGTACATGACTGAGGTGTCCTTGAGCAAGACACCTAATCCCCAACTGCTCCCTGGGCACTGCACATAGGGCTGCCCACCACTCCAGGCAAGTGTGCTCACTGCCCCCTAGTGTGTATGTGCTCACTAGAGTGTATGTGGTGTTTCACTGCACGGATGGGTTAAATGCGGAGGTGAAATTTTCCCATTGTGGGACTATGAAGGGTCACTTAAAAGCTTTCTTCAACATTTTTAATACATATTTCTATTTCTATTGAATGTGCATGTAGTCGTATGTGTATATGCAACCATGACACCCAGGCAATTACACAATTATGTAATTACTTTTGCACAGTATATGAAAGCAACAGTTCAACATCTTGAAGAAAAAAACATTTTAGGACACTTTATGGACAAAAGTATTGGGACACCTACACATTACACACTACAGGAGCTTTTATGTCATCCCATTCTAAATCCATAGTCTTTAATATGGAGTTGGTCCACCCTTTGCAGCTATAACAACTTGCTCTCTTCTGGGAAGATGTTGAGTTTCTATCAGAATTTCTGCTCATTCATCCAGAAGAGCATTTGTGAGGTCAGACACTGATGTTGGACAAGAGGGCCTGGCTTGCAATCTCTGTTCTAGTTCATCCCAAAGTTGTTTTTTGGGGTTGAGCTCAGGGCTCTGTGTAGGCCAGTCCAATTGTTCCACACCAAATTCAGCCAGGCAGGGCTCTGTGCAGGCCAGTCAAGTTCTTCTCACCCAGCCATGGGCAGTATTTTGCACACTGGGGCTCAGTCATGCTGGAACAGATAAGGGCCTTCCTATGCTGAAGCATTAACATTTATGTTTGATAGAACTAAGGAGTCTAGGCCAAACCCTGAAAAACAGCCCCACAGCATTATCCCTCCTCCACCAAACTTGACTGTTGGCACAGTGCAGTCATGCAGGTAACATTCTCCTCGCATTCTCCAAACTCAGACTCATCCATTAGACTGCCAGATAGAGAAGCGTGATTCATTACACCACAGAACACGTTTTCAGTGGCGGCGAGTCCAGTGGCGGCGTGCTTTACACCACTCAATTTGATTCTTGGCATTGTGCTTGATGATGGAAACCCATGCAAGTTTTTGTTTTTTGTGCTGATGTTAATGCCAGAGATGGTTCAGGAAATCTGCAGTTAATGAGTCATCAGAATGTCAGTGACTTTTATGCGCTATGCACCTCAGCGCTGTTCTGTAACTTTAAATGGTCTTCGTAGTTGAGTTGCTGTGGTTCCTAAACACTTCCACTTTCCCTCATATCACTCCCAGTTAATCATTGAATATCTAGGAAGGAAGAAACTTAGCAAACTGTCATGTAGCAACAGTGACATCCTATTACAGTGCCACGCTCGAATTCAGTGAGTTCTTTAAAATGACCCATTCTCTCACAAATGTTTGTAAAGGCAGACTGCATGGCGAGGTAATTAATTTTATACACCGGTGGCAATGGGACTGAGTGAAACACCTGAGTTCAATGATTAAGAGGTGTCTGCCAATACTTTTGTCCATAAACTGTTTAATAAAACATTGTGAGGTGGTCATCAAGGTTAGACAACAACTTGCAAAACACTGATATACACTTTTAGCTGTATATTTCCTCTGCTTGCATTCATTCATATCAGTGATCATTATAAAACATGCTTGAGAAATTATTTTTGCCTGCCAGTGTGAACTGTCAAGATCATGCTTGAGGCTTAATTAAAATCTCCCTGAAATATGAAGAAATGGAGAGGAGAATTTATGAAACTGAAATAAACATAAAGAATAGAAGAAGATGAGAAATTTGACATCAAGAGGGAACAGCAATGGGCCCAGCATGGAGCCATGTGGTACACATTTATTTTTACTAGAAATGTGAGGAGGAACTACAGAGAAAGTAATTCTTTGGCCGGCATGGTTTAGGTCATATTTTTCGATACATATTTCTTTTTTCTGGTATTTTTAAAATCATGGCTTAGAAGGCTCCATTTGCTGTTGCCATGGTCATTTCACAAAGCTGCAATTACACAAGTTCAGCAATAAAAGATAAGAAAGATATAAAGGGGACGGGCGTGCAAGGAAGAAAACAGTGCGTGTGTCATTTTAGGACTGTCTGACGAGCACTGGAAAGACAAAGACTGGCTCGTTGCTCGCATAAATGCTCTGATTAATTAATGAACAATGCATGTAAGGATGTCCAGCACCATATTTATTTAAACGTCTTTCGCCAGCCCTGAGTCTTTGAAATCATTTCAAATGGAAAGAAGAGAACCTCTCATTAAAGCTGACAAACATGGACTATGACAATTTGCTCTAAAGAAGCTTCAAAAGGCACTCATATAGACACACAAGCACATGTATAAGTGTGGATGCAGCCATGCATATGAATGTGCACACATACAGGCAGACTCAGATGCACATGAATGCACCTTGCATATCAAAAAATTAGGGTTAACATAGGGTTTCATATGTCGTGCTCTTTAATATATGCCTCTAATTTTAATGATGAAAGTGAATGTCACAGGCCAAATTCAATATAATGAAGGTCATGACAGGGCGTACATCATATGCAATGTGACATGCATTAACGAGATGCATACCTAAAACCATGGAGAATAGGCGTCTGAATTAATTCATAGAAAATTACATTAGATCCTCAGTTACATGAACTTACAGCATCCTATTTTTGTGCAACTGCTCAAGCACAGTTTAATGGTATGCAGTACTGTGCAGAAGTCAGCGGCTACACTTCATTTTTAAGTTTCCAGTCACATTATGCATTTTTTCTGGATATATTTCTGATCATTTAGAAATAAGCATGTGGAAACTCAAAGAAAATAAAATGTCCAGAAGGTGTTACTGAGAAAAGGACACAAAAAACCCTAGACTACAACATCAATGAATGGAATTACCTTGAGTGTAAGATGCAGAAAAGACTGAATTTTCGAGGTGTGGAAAAATCTCTGCTGATTTCTGAAAGCAAGTCTGTCAAAAAGAAACAGAAGCTATAATAAAGGAAAAGAGTGGACAAACAAATATTGAAAAAATTATACTGTATTTTGTTGTTGAAGCTTCTATGTAATTTCCTGACCATTTTCTGCACAGTACTGTATCACACAGTATACTATACTGTGTCCACCTCTCCTTTCTCCTCCCAGGTCTCCTCCACACTCATTAGTGTTTTCATCATGTGTATCCCTGTGTGGTGTTGATGTTTTGTTACTTGATCTGGTGGACCCACTGCATTACTGTATTTTTTTTTTAATCAACACAGCCAAAACAATTTAGGTAAAAATACCAGATGTTTAAAATATAACAAGTGGCCAGTGTAGGGGTCTTCTTTAGCAGCTGTAGCCAGTTAACAGCCTGTCCATGTTGACCACCCTCACACACACACACACGCACACATATACAAACACAGACACACACCGACACATAGACACTAACAGCAGGAGGAGAACAGAGTGAAGGGACACAGAACACTTTTATTCCCTGCAGGTTCACCCCAACACCACGTGTGTAATATAAATGTGTGGTCACTGAAAATTAACAAAACCAAAGAACCTTAGTTTTAAATAATAACAAATCACCTGATATTTTCTTTTGACAACATTAAAAATGGGTTGGCCAGCACAGTGGTGCAGTGGGTAGCATTGTGCCTCACAGCAACAAGGGCCTGGGTTCAATTCCCAGCTGGCGACCAGGGTCCTTTCAGTGTGGAGTTTGCATGTTCTCCCTGTGTCTGTGTGGGTTTCATCAGAAAGACCTATTTTTGTGCAACTGCTCAAGCACAATTTAATGGTATGCAGTACTGTGCAGAAGTCAGAGACTACACTTCATTTTTAAGTTTACAGTCAGGTTATTCATTTTTTCTGGAGATATTTCTGATCATTTAGAAATAAGGATGTGGAAACTCAAAGGAAAATAAAATCATCAAAATCATAAAATCTGCTGACATTTCAAACAAAATGAATCATAAAAATACCTTCCATTTTTAATCACAATAGCCAGGTTCTTTTTTATGCAGAACAGTGTACACACATTTATAATCCTCGCATCGGTGGTTCAGTGGTAGGAGTCTCACCTGCCACACCAGAGACCCGGGTCCGATCCCCAGCCAACACAACTGCACAGTTGTATAGTAGGCAGTCATGTGCCTTGTTAATAGATGGTTGCCAGTTTGATACCCAGAGCTGACATGTCATGACCATAGGTGCCATGGATAGGGTTGCCCACTGCTCTGTGCAAGTGTGCTCACTGCCCCCTGGTGTGTGTGTGTGTGCTCACTGGTGTGTATGTGGTGTTTCTGTGCATGGATGGGTTAGATGCAGATGTGAATTTCCTCATTGTGGGGCTAAAAAAGGTAACTTACTTATAATATAGTTGATTTGGCACTCTTGATTTGTCCGAGCTAGATAAAACTAGACACAAGCTAGAGTCAATTGTCAATATCTCCAAAATGACATTGAAAAGAGAAATAAAAGTCATGTTCTCCAATAATGACGAGAAGAAAAGTAATGCTGCAACATCACATCGTCAAAACTGCCTTCTCGCAACACTTATCGATCAATATGACTGAAAGGCATTCAGTCTCAGAGTGCTGCGCCAACAACCAATGTTTTTGGTTTTTGGTGTTTTTGGTGTTTTTGGTTTGTCATATTAAATGAAACTATCTAAAGCCACTATCACTGTGGCTTTTGAACCTGTTCTAAGGTTTGCTGTGAAGGAAAATGAAAGATTAACTGTTTACACACAAAAACAACCAAAATCACGAGTGGGATCTATAGCATGCACACACAAGGGAGTCAAATTCTACTGAGACCTCCTCATCTTTGGAACATGGTAACTGGACTGTTTCACATGTTTCATCATCAGTGTGCTGTATGCGTGTGAGGCAGGGAGATAGTGCAGGTAGAAACCGACTGAGCCAGTTAAGAAAAGTAGTACAACTTTCAAGCACAAAGACTAAAGCAGTATCCGGAGGGTCACCTCATGATCATCAAACACTTGCACAAATGCGACCACATGAAATTTGATCTTGCACACTGTGAAATAACGGTTGTATTTTTGGTGCTGGAGCCTATCCCAGCAATCATTGGGCAGACAGCAAGAAACACCCTGGACAGGTCGGCAGTCAATCATAGGGCAGAGAATCAGAAAGACAGACAGAGAGACAGACACAAACACACACACACACAAACACACACACACACACACACACACACACACACACACACACACACACACACACACACACACACACACACACACAGGGGTTATTTAATATTTCCAATTAGCCTGACTGCATGTCTTTGGACTGTGGGAGTAATCCAGAGCACCCAGAGGAAACCCATGCAGACATGGGGAGAACATACAAACTCCATCAATATTTAAATTCATCAAAAAACAAGAGGACGGTAATTAATTTGTAAGTAATTAACATTAAATATTTAACAATGTAAACAAGTATTTAGTAAACAAATGAAAAATTCAAGCAACGCTTGTATCAAACATTACATATCAGTTTTCTATCATAAGAGCACAGCGACAGCTCTTCTGCACTGCTCAAGAAAATGATCTTTTTTATCAGTGTGAAAGCCACAAAAACAATAAAGAAACAAATTATTTATCCCTGTAATTTATCCCAGTAAGGCAAAGCTAAATTAATTAGTTTTTGTGTAACATCAAAATCAAACTTGGTATTACTGACCTCACAGTGTGGACTTATCAAACAGAAAAACATCACACATCTTTTTAATTCCTCCACTCTGGAGAATTTCAATGACCTAAAATGCTGTTTTGTGTGGATGGGAGTCCAAAATGAAAAAAATCCAAAATTATACTTTCAAAGTATAACAATAACACATTAGAACAGCTTAATCATGCAGGTTAAAAGAATGATTTCAAAATACAACTCATCCTTTCAGCTAGCCAAAAAGCAGAAAGACACATCATTCTTTGACCACAGGTTAAGTATCCTAGTTACTCACCACGGTGAATTTCAGGCGTGGATGCTCTCGCATAAGTGCAATTATACCAGGTGTCAGTTTTAAACCATTAACAGTAAGACATCATGTTAAAATTAAATGTTTCATCTGTGACTTTTTGGGTCATGCATGACTCTGCACTGTAGTCTCTGCTATCTACAGTTTTGTCTGATGAAGTGATGTAATATTAGATGGGTAATGTAAGCATTATCCAGCCAACTGACTCAGTGATAAGACTATTCCATGAAATCACTTGTTTTTGGCCTAAATTTTACCCAACTCAACACAACTGACTGAACTATTATATTCAAGACAAGTGAGGAAAAACAACTGCTGTTGTTATTAAACATGAATCAGACAGCTGACCTGATCATTATGCACATCATATCATTAATAGGACCAATAACATCATTAACAACAAAGTGTAATTATATAGATCAGCCCTGAAACCACTGTAAAATACTATACATATAGAGGACTGTGCCAAAGTCCACCCTTCATCTATTGAATTTACAGTCTAAATGGCTAATAAATACAAGTTCTTTCTTCAGTGTTCATGGGGAAAGTAGTCAGCAAATATTTAACAGAAAACCATACAGAAACATCAACAAATAACATATACAAGGGTAATTTTCTATCCCTTCAAAGTTCAGTCTTAGAAGTTTGTTGCATTTTCTGCTTCACACAATCCAAGTAATCCCAAACATATTTAGTGTTGTTCAGATCTGGACTGGGAGGTCAGTTAATTTTTTTTTTTTTTTTACCAGCAGTTTCTTTGTTTTGTAAATATTCTTCTTTTTTGTTCATTTTCTTTTCACAATAAGGAGCTTCTTGACAGCTCAGATATAGCTGCTTTTCTCGCATCTCTGGCAAGAAACCTTTCCTCAAAAGTAGAACAGCTTCTTCTAAAATGTGTCTCAACATTCGACTTTTTATGAAATCGCTTCTCATTCATCAACTTCTTGTTCAAATTTTCCCACTCCACCTTAAAAGGTGACTAAAGTGCCAGAATGTAACTGCAGCATTTAAGGTGGAGCAGGACTATTTGATCTGAAGAAACTGATGGGTGAGAAGCTTCAGCTTCTGGAATTTTTTACTGTTTAACAGCTTAGTTCAGTTGCAGATTAAACGCATCAGGAAACCAGCTGAAGTGATTATAAACGCAAATAGGTTCATTTGTCTCCACATTATCAATGTTCATCCTAAATTTCTCTCTTAGCCATTTCATTCCCTTCTACTAGCAAGGCAAAATTGCTATGTGACCAGCAGTCTGCGCGCCAATCCTCAGGGATGAATGTTGGTCAATTAACAGATACAGTCTACATTAACTTGAGCACTACAGAGAATTTATTGTCAAAACTGTGTTAGAAAAATCAGCAGAGCTTTATTTTACTGCAAAGGAGGGTTATTTTATTTTTACCTCAAAATCTATTTCTGCTGTGGAGCTGCAACAGGGCAATAAAAGAGCCACATGCAGCTTCAGAGCCACACGTTGCTGACCCCTGCACTACAATGTAGAATTCAAATTGAACTGACCAGTGTCAACTAATGTTAGAACCAAAGAATTCAAGCCAAGCTTTGTTGAAAGTTGCTCACCATATTTATAAAGAAAACTCTCAGAGTGGGGAGTGCTGCCTCAGGATCAGCCTAATTAATGGACATCTCACTCACAAAAACTGTTTTTAGGTCAGCAGTTCTTTTCTGAGGTATCCTGCAGCATGGAGAAGGTGAGGGCAGATGGGAGGCAAAGCTCGCTCCAGTGATTCATCATCAAGTTCCGTCATGCTTAAGAGATCCCAGAGAGAACAAGCACACGTGTAGCCAGCCCTGCTATTGATCCCAACCTTCGCCTGAGCTTCTTCCTCTGACATCTGCAACACCTTTATTGACCCCCTGTGAAAATTACATTCAAAATAACACCTCCCTCTGATACAACACGGCGAATGGTCAGCAGGGGTTGAGGCATATGCTTTGAAAGGCTTTCTGAGGAAATGTAGCAGCCGTGTTGGTCGGCACAAGCTAATATTAGCACCAAGAGATGGAAGCTAGGCCAGTTCTCCTCAAACGAGGAAAGGATCAGTGAAGCGTACTTAAGCATGAATGAGATCTCCACAGTTCAGTGTCCAAAGTTTGCTTCTGTAGTTTTGCACAGGAGCAACGAGGCTAATGCAGCTAACAAGCCCTTGCAGTTTCTAGTCATTAATATTCATGGAGTAAACTGCTTATATCACCACACTCCCAGGTCAAACAGTGCTGAGATGTGAAGTAATCTCAAATAGACTTGATTATGTGGTTTGTGATACAGCGATTTACTGTTTTCTATATATGGCTCCTGCTAATGTGTTTAGCTCACAATGCTTTTTGTCTATTTTTATAGATAACAGTAGGTTGTACATTGTCACAAACTTGATGTGCAATATCATTCTCTATTACATGCTTTTAGTATTCTTAGTGAAGACAGACAAAAAAGAAATTCCACTGATTTTCTGCATAACTCAATGGTTGAGATGTAAACAAAGGGCCATTCCCATTTCACCTCTTGCCCCTACCACTTAACCCTTAGCCCTCTGTTTTGGGCGTTCACGTCTAGGATTAGGATGTCCCAGTTTTTGTTGGGACAGAGGGATAGGGTGAAGTGTTAGGGCTACATAGCCCTCCAAACTAAGGTTTCTCAGAGGCACACTCCACACAGTTATGAGAAAAAATAGAAAAAGCAGGATGGCTGTGCGAGCGACCAAAGACACCCACAAATAACTATTGTTTTAGCTTAGTTTAATGTCGTTTCAACGTATTATGGTCGTTTTCTTCATAATAATAAGCATAAAAATTGCTAAAAATATGTTAATGTTGTGGTAGCTAGCTAGTTTACTTTCCTACCATTTAAGGAGGAACAGGAAAATTCTAACAAGAATAGCTGACTTTGTATCACCAAAGAATTAGTGGTGGGCAATAATAAATAATTGTCTTATAGCCCCTGTTTGAAACCACATGTTACTGTAAATGTAACTCAAGCCCAGCAGCGAGGTCCCTGAACCTCTCTCTTCTCTGCTATCACTGAAAACGGGCCGGGTCACCAACAGAGCACCGCTAGTAGCCTGTTAATGAAGTAATGTTGTTTTTTGGGTTTTTTTTTTTTGGGGGTTTTTTATCCCATTTCATAGGGCAATATTTCAACCATTACCCTTTGTAACTCCATTCCAAGGGGTTAGAGTGACACTCGAAAACAAGGGGTAGGGGTAAAAAAAAAGAAATGGGATTGGGCCAAAGTCATTCAGAGTGTTTGGTTGTGAGATGGTTTGCTATAGAGAAACTTATAGACTCTGATTTATTTTTATAGTGGTGATGATAGAAATAGGTTGCAATATCTACAATGCAAGACTAGTCATTTTATTTACTATCCAAAACCAACAGTGAACCTAGACAAGTCATTTGTGTTTGTAATGTAATGTCAGTTATGGTGAAATAGTGCTAAATCTGAAAAATGTAATTTTGTTTGGAGTTTTGATTTAAAAACACCCTGCATGCACCTCTCCTCCATAAAAAAGCTTTAAAATATGTTTTAGGCCAAAACCTTATGTTAAAACCTAACCATTTCATGCAATGACTTTCTGTAAGTGAGTTTTTTAGAGGCATTAAACTCTTCAGTCATCTGGTTTCTATCACTACCAGAGTCAACAATTCTTACTTTAAGCTTTTGTTAAATGGCACATTTTACAACAAAACATCAAAAATGACTTTGTTTACATTTTTTTAACCAGGGGGAAGAAATCTGCATCAGGAACCACAGAGTATGAATGCTAGACTCAGCTCCTCACATTGCATATAATGACATTTATGATGATGGGAAAGGCAGAAACCGATCCTATGTCAGCAGTCTGCACAGCCCCAGAGTGCTATTAAACTCTGCAGAATGCAGGTATACATTTGTATTCTATACCCAGAGGAAGCAAACCTGGCTCTGTATGTAGGAAGGATGCTGATCGAGGAACAGCTCCCAACTGTCCATATATATCTGTAATAGGAACATAAAAACTGGTCCTAGGTCAGAACTGTGGACAGAAACCAAGTGGAGTTCATTCACAAACCCATCTGAGACAATATTATTACAGGAAAGACAAAATACTCTATACTGTTGACTTTAATCTACTCTACCCCATGTGAGTATTTAACCTATGTACGAAATTCTAGTTTGCTTCTGCTTTTGTAAATCAACATTTTTGAAGAAAAAATTGCAAAGTTCAACTGAAGGACCTACAAAATTGGCAGAAACTGAATTTTATGGCTGCTGTCAGGGTTAATGTGAGATAATGCAAAGACAAACACTATCTAAGCTGTAGTTTCCTCAGCCAATAAATTCGAATAAATCCCATTTTAATGCAGCGTTGGGCAAGAAACTCAAAGTTTTCCAAGGTGTCCAAATATGTAAATTATACGTGCTAGACCATGACGATGTTTGTTTAAATCCAATACATAACATTGCATGCTACTCAACCAAGACCAATACATAACATTGCATGCTACTCTACCAAGACCAATACATAACATTGCATGCTACTCTACCAAGACTATTTTGTTGTAGCCAATCACAGCTAGGTAAATAAACAATAACACAGGACAATGAATGTTTGAGATTTTTCCCAACATTCTGTAAAGCTTGTCTAAAAGTTACTACAAAAGAAGCAGAGCATGGATTAAATTCTGAATATGATTCACTGCTTTTAATAACAAGGCAAAGCACTGGAACGTTCTTCAGGCAGCCATGTAGGTCGCGGTCCTGGACAGCACTTTGATGGAGCGTTTCAACACTAGCACACCTAATTACACTTATCAGCTAATTATGAAGTCCGTCACGAGCTGATTCAGGTGTTGTAGCGCCAAACTAAATTATGAGGTGCTGTTGCCGTGGCCAAGAGGAAGATCAGCTGGTGTTGTGGATACTGAATTTATTACACTTGATTAAACATGAATATAGGTTTAGTCCATTCTGCTCTTTCTCCTCTGATTCAAATCTACAGAAGCATACACAAATTCGATTCGGAATTTGATTAAATATCTCGCATGGCAAACCTGCAGCATTTAGCACTATAGGCATTAGCATTAGGATCATGATTCACTGATTGCGCCCTATGTGGCACCGAAAGCGACACTATTTTCAAGTTCACGTAATGGTGTCATTAGCAAGTGAACGTTAGCATTTAGTTTGCAATTATGTACCCGCGCTGTCTCGCTTGCTCTCGCGCTCTCTCTGTCCATCTCTCTTTCTCTCTATTTCTCTCTCTCTCAGCTCTACAGAAAAACCTCAAAAAAAGATTTAGCTGAATCAGAATTAATGAAATAATGTGGAATCAAGGGGCTCATTTGGAAATATCAGTGCATAATTCAGACTCATAGAATTATTTAGCAAAAGTGTGACAGAAAGTGAGCAGGGAAAGAGAGAGAGAGAAGCTGGATGGGCAGAAAGGTTAACCCCAGCCCTCATATTACTAAAATAAGCAGGAGAGAGTGCAACACCACATCCATTATGGATACTGTTTGGCATTATCAGAGGGGGCCAAGCTTTCCATCACTCTTCCATCCTGTATTTCCTGCAGAAACAGTCAAAAGTAGAGGCACTCTGATCTACAGGCCAGACATAAGACCTCCTTCAGCCTTCTGAGGCTCAGAAAGGGAACTGAAAGTGAATTTCCATGATATTTGGTTTAGCTACTCATGTGAAAAACAGCCGACAGTATTCAACACTTTCATAAACACGCCAAGGTTGAGAATAAAGTGGAGAAAAGTAGACGAACAGGGCTGAATGTTCTAAACCGATCATTGAAGATGAATTTAGTTAAGAATAACCATTTAGGAGTATTGTTAAAGGAATAATTTGGCAGAAAGTCCAATTTTTCACAATTTCCTTCTCACCCAGAATATGGAACATCAGCCAAGATATGTTTGGTGCCTAAAGTTTGCTTCTCTAGCTTTGCACTGGAGTTACAAATAACCAAACTAATTTGCATAGTGCAAACTAAAAATCTCTAAAATATCTTGTCATTTGTTTATGGTGCCTTGTTGAGGTGAGGACGTTCTGAGGAAGCAAAGACCTGTACTGCCTGGAGGTTTAGCTGGCTGAAAGGTCTTTGCAGATGATCACAGAGGTGACTATGGAAAAGACATCAATTCAGCAGCGTGTAAGAAGGCTGTACTGTACCAAGAAAACAACATAAATAGAATGATTGTTGAGTGCCAGAAGAACAGGACTCTTGAGGTGGAAAGCATATGACTGAGGAAGAGCTAAGTGCAGTTCATACATATGACGCACTGAGATTAAAGCCTTCTGGATGTTTCGTTTCTGATGCTGACAATGGAATGTATGCGAAATGAATCATTGTAAGCTGGAAATATAGATGGAAATGGATCGTCTAAACTAGGGATGTGCACATCAACTCATTCTGTAAGAGTTCATGGACATAATTATGTCCTGTTAAGCAGAGAGAAGGGAAAAACGATAACAAAAAAGAAAACTATCAGCTTAAATTCATATAGCATTATAGCTTACCTTTATACACGTTAGCGTAGGCAGAGGAATGCATTCTCATAATATGATTCCAAAGTAGTCAAGGGAAAGTGTTTGTGTCAGATTAGTAATGGAGCTACTGAGCTACTAGTGCTGACTGGAACAATACTGGATGCTGATGTTGACTCATCACTGGACTCATCACCAAAGTGTGACTTTGACAGAGAAATATCTTTTCATGTTTCTGGAGCTAGATAATATCAACTACTCTGTAAAAAAATCTGTTAAAATGGTGTTAACAATAACAGTAAGGAAAAATCTGTAAAATCACAATTATTTGATTTCTTAGAAACACTGCATACTAGTTATTCTTACATGCAGTAATTAACATAATTATAATGATAATAATAATAATAATAATAATAATAATAATAATAATAATAGCCCAGTTCACAATTCTGCACTGCCATGTCCTTAACAGTGCATCCTCTGCAACATATTCACATTAAAACACCCAGAGCAAATTATATCATAACATAACTTGCAAATTATATCATAACATACTTACTGCTAAAACATAAAATTGGGGTTTCACTGAATTGTTTTTCTGTATATTTTCTCCATTTTCTCATAATGAAATATAACGAACACCAAGCAGTGATTTCAGTATTTAAAAACTGGTAACTCGAATGGGTAACCTAAATACCTGTACACATCCCTAGTGTACCATCTTAGGGATCAGCAAACTAAAATGGACTGAAATAGGACTCTGACTTTCATTCAGGAGACCTATGTCTACTACTCAGGTCATGAACAATAAAGCAGAAATGGAGTGGCTTTCACCGTCAATGAGGATGTTAATACAGTCATACAGGTTTATGCCTCAAGAACAGATGCAAGCCAAGAAGAAATCAAAGTGCTTTATGATGAAGCTCAAGCTGAAATTGACAAGACCTGCAAACTGGATATACTGCTGTTGATGTGAGGCTGGAAGGCCAAGGTCAGAAGTGAGAAGGAGACAAATGAAATACAGTTATACAGCTTAGCCTTGGAAACAGAACTGAGGCAGGAGAATGACTAATCAACTTCTGCAATTACCAGTGTTGGGGTAGTTACTCAAATTAGTAATCCATCACAAACCACTAATATTTTTTCTCAAACCCTAAAGAAATTACTTTCCTCATTACTTCCTAGAAAACGGAATCTCACTACTCATTACTTCTATGCTGCTCTGTAAAACCCATTCACATCTGTACCCAGACCCAGCAGTCTTTCCAATATTTTGTTATTTATTTAGAGAAATCGCAATAAACATTTCAAAGACGTCAGTATCCCTGCCTTTACTCTAAACACAAAGCCAGTTTTGCAGACTAATATGAAAAATCTGGTCTGTTTTCACTAAATGAACAGAAGGATGAATTAATGTTCATATTTCTTTTGTACTGCCATTGCACTGTTCTGAAAGTATATATGTTATGTCCCGAAAGGCTTTATATATGTTATGCCATCAAAGGACTCGACTGGTATATCCTTCAAGACCTTTAGTCACTCACAATCTTTCACGCACAGAACAAAACTGTAAACAGCTGCAAGTGGCGAGATGCTGTGGCACCAAGAGGAGTACTGCCTGTATTCCTGCCTGAATGGGGAATTGAACCCTGCTCTCTTATGTGCGGATATCCGCTGTATTATACAGTTTGCTCATTAGGCTTAATACGTATGAGGATGAGAGGTTGAGTAACAGCCACAGTCTTCAGCAAACACACGAGTGCATAAAATGCTCATAAGGAAGTGCGTCAAGATCACTGCTATATTGCAAATATTCAATAGATTGTCCAAACCTACTTCCAGGGCAAAACTAATCTTCAGACAGTATTTATGCCTGAATGACTACACTCCTGGACAAAAAAGGACCAAGCCCAAAATGGCAAAATCAATAGATCATGTCACTTAATAAGGCAGAGCTTTTCCCTTTGATTGCTTTAAATGTTGAAATTCTGTATGTAAATTTGCAGACAAGAGACAGCATTTTTCCTCTCAGCATTAATGGCTTCAAACAGTTCAAAAACACTGCCAAGCTAAGTTGTGTTTAACATGACACCAAATATTCTGTATAGGATTTAAATCTGGAATCTGACCAGGCCAAAACCTTCAGTAAAAGGCATTATATTTTGGGCTTGGCTCGCTGCCCTGGAGTGTGCATTTGGGGCAAGAGGAAAAGGCGTGAGTTCTTCCATTTAGTGACAATGACAAGCTAGTGTTTCCTTTCCAACTTAAGCCTACCTGAGGTCTTCTACATTGGACACAGTCTTTGTCAGGATGCCTTTCTCCCTCCTGAGCTTCTTGATCTCCATCTTGAGCAGCCGGATGTCCTCCACCCTCTGGTTGTATTGGATTTCACCCTTGTTCAGAATGGACTGCTGAATCTTGATCTTCTCGTACAGCAGTGCCAGCTCGTCATTCCTCCGCACCAGATGTGTCCCCAGAATGTCCCGCTCACTGATCACCTTGATGACAGTGGGTACAACAAAGATGCAAGAAAAGAAACTAAGGAAAAAAATGAACCAGAAGAATAAAACATTTTAGGAACATGACATGAGTAATTTGGTGATGCTTTCTTTGTCGCCTAAGTTCTACATATTAAGCAGGTAACTACAAGGTACTAATTCCACACTGTAAAATATTAGAGAATTATCTTGGGTAACATAATGATTCCAAGAGAGTTTAATTAAATGACACCAAAAAGCCCATAAGATTCTAGATATTAATTGAATAAGTGTGTGTTACAAAATGACAGTGAAATGACAAACAAGTTCTACATATTATCTAGATAATCTATATAATCACATTATTTTTCACTAGGATGTCATACGTTTAAGCAGGAAAGTATATCAGAAACACCTCCAAGCAGCAGGTATATATGGTGTAGAACCCAGTAAAACCACAAAATCATTTGGGGGGCGGGGGGTTGGGGGTGGGGTTACAAGTAAAATGTTAAAGTTTCAATGAATTTTGATTCAAAAGGCACACTAAACTACAAATAAGTTACAAATACGTGTTCAGTTCAAGTTTTTGGACAAGATTTTTTTTTACTTCAGTGTATCGTATGAATATTTGTGAGCGTTTCAAAGGAAACTTTTATCAAAGTTTTCAAAAAGACTTCAGAGCTGTTGATGCTGGAATGGATGTCTTTTTGGAGCCAAAAGTTTCACATGCTTTCCCATGTGTAAGCTGAACGTTAAGAAGAAAAAAAAATGACTCATATTGCATCATCTCACGGTCTTTCATTTGGTGCCAGACTTTTCTGCAGTGGCAGCGGTGGAGATTTTTTCTGTGGGTAGGTGTATGACCCACACCTACTGAGAGACACAAACGCTACTCTAATTTTGGACTGGGTCGAACTTCAGTCCATAAAGCAAGAAAGCGCCTTTTCTTCTTGGTGTCAAAGACCTTTGTCCCTTTTCTAGCCCTGCTGAACTCTTACCTAACTCCGGCATGAGCGTGAATAAACACTGCAATGTTATAAGCAGTTAAAATGTCTGAAAGCGTTGTGCCCTTTATATAACATGGTGCAAACTTAATATAGAGTACAGTACAACATGTCACTTTAAAGAGAACATTTCCTACTTTTTCTTGTATTTGAACTCCACTTAACACATTGCTGTTTGGTTTATGTACTAAACACACACACACACACACACACACACACACACACACACACATCTTCTAAGCTGCTTCTCCTTCTTGGTCACAGGGAATGCTGGAGCTTATCCCAGCGGTCATAGGGCAGAAGGCAGGATACACCCTGGACAGGTCGCCAGTCCATCACAGGGCATGTGCTAAAAACAGTTGTAATTAATTTTTACATAACCTTTTTGCAACCTCTCTTCATCCCTTACAATTAAACAAAGCTGACTTATAACTGCAGCATTAACAGTATGCACATACATGCACATACACTGCAATTTCCCCCTGGGATCAATAAAGGAATCTGAATCTGAATGCACAGTTGTGTGCAAAAGTTTGGCCACTCCTGCCCAAATTAGATGTTTAGTTGATTTTTGAAGTGACAAAAAGTACCTCAGCAGTAGACTAATTTTAAAAGATAAGATTTTCTGCAAATGTTAATGCATTATTTTTACGTTCAATAAACTTAATTCACAGGAAAAACAGTGAAATGGTAAATGTGGCATTTGCAAAAGCTTGGATATCTTTCCATTTGTAAAGTTTCAGAACTTAACTCATTAGGCTCAGATTGCAATTTCCACAGTCTGAAACGTTATTAAGCAATGGCAGTTGAGGGGAACTGTAGAAGTCAAGGCAAGATCTGGAAGACCATGAAAATTCTCAGATAGAATTGAGAAACTGCTTATACACTGGACGGAAAGGCAAAGTAAAACCAACATATGACAGCAAAGGTTTAGCTGACAGAGGAAAGATGTACTGTTTTACTGGGCTTATTTCTTGTACAGTAGAAAACAACATCTAGATAAGCCAGTGGCATTTTGTATGAGGGCTAATGAAGCAGAAATGGAGGAAAAAATGGGAAGCATTTGATGAAAAGAACACCTTGCTAATTGTTAAGCATGAGATTAGATGGACCCTGCTTTGGGGTTGTGTGGCAACCAGTGGCACAGGAAACATTAAACAGGTGAATAGAAGAACAGATTCCACTAAATATTATTGAATTCTGGAAGTAAATGTGACAGTCAGTCAAGTTGTAAAGGCAATGGCTTCTCTAACAGTACAATGATCCAAAATACACTGTATAATCCACCAAGAACACAAGCCAAAGGATTGAAATCATTACTGAAAACATGGGTAGATCTGAAACATGCTGTGCATGCAAGACGAAAATTTCTAAAACAAGAACAGAACGACTACTAGCTGGCTACAAAAAGCTTTTACAAGCTATGATATCTTCCAAAGGGCGGTGTGACTAAGTACTGAATTGATAGAGTATATAGGTTTGTGCTCATGCCTCAATAACTATTATATTTCAAAATATTTTTTTTAGTTTATCAAAAGTAACTGTGAGTAACTTTGTATTAAAACTGATATTTACAGAAAATCAATTTAAAAAATAGTTTACCACTGATTATTTCTTTTCACTTCAAAAATCAACAAAATATTTAATTCACTTGCCCAAACATTTGGCATAAATGTCAATGTGTTATTTTTTTGACATAATAATAATAATAATAATAATAATAAATTACATTTATATAGCGCCTTTCACAAACCCAAGGTCGCTTCACATAGCAAAACAAAACAAAAAAAACTATACAGTGGAGGAGGAAGAAAAATGTGCATTAAACAGAAAAGTCTTTAAGTCAGATTTAAAAGAAGAAAGAGAAGAGCAGTCCTGGAGGGATTGAGGAAGAGAATTCCAGAGTTTGGGGGCCATGGCACTAAAGGACCTCCCTCCCAAGGTGGAAAGTCTGGTGCGTGGAACAGCAAGTAAGTTATTGCTAGAAGACCTGAGAGAGTGAGAGGGAGTGTAAGAGGTCAGCAGTTCTCTGAGGTGGGGGGGAGCAAGATTATGCAAAGCTTTGAAAGTGAGTAGTGAAATTTTAAACTTTATATGGGACGGGACCGGCAGCCAGTGTAGAACAGGGGTGATATGAGCTGAACACTTAGTGTGGGTGAGAACTCTAGCAGCAGAGTTCTGAATGTACTGAAGCTTTTGGATAGACTTTACAGGGAGACCAACAAAGAGGGAGTTACAATAGTCAATGCGGGACATAATGAAGGCATGAACCAAAGTTTTGGCATCTTTATCAGACAGGAACGGTCGGAGACAAGCAATGTTACGTGAGTGGAAGAATGCAGTCTTGGTGAGGAATTTGATGTGCAAATCAAAATTGAGTGATGAGTCGAGTAAAACACCAAGATTTCTAACAACAGGTGCAGGCTTAACGAGCAGGCCATCAATACTAACTGAAAAATTGGATGACTTTGATGGTAGAGGTTTAGGGCCAACCAGTAAGACTTCAGTTTTAGCAGTGTTTAGCATGAGAAAGTTATTATGCATCCAGAGCTTTAAATCAGAAATACAGTGAATTATTGTACTGGGAGGGGAATCTGAAGGTGTGTGTGTACTGAGATACATGAATATCATCAGCATAACAATGGAAGTTTAGGCCATGACTACAAATAATCTGCCCAAGGGGTGAAATGTAAATTAGGAAAAGTAGGGGTCCAAGAACTGACCCTTGCGGGACACCACATCTAACAGGAGAGGAGGAGGATTTATATGGGCCTAATGTAATAAACTGGTGTCTGTCTGTAAGATATGACCTGAACCACTGTAGGGCTGTGTCAGTGATGCCAATAGAAAAAAGACGAGAAATGAGAACATCATGATTAACAGTATCAAAAGCTGCACTTTTGTTTTTGCACATCTGTTTTTGCAGCTTTTTTCCATATGTAGACTCATACATTTTGAACATAATACAGTTTACAGACTTTACTTCAAACTCTTATTTCATAAAAGTAAGACAATTTGGTTTTTAATGACATGAGCCCTTTAAAGCTTTCTTGCCAATGTACAACAAGCACAGGTCTTGGGGGCAGTCATGTGCTGGAGGTTAGGGGATCAGTCTTGTGACCGGAAAGTCATCAGTTCGATCCCCTGAGCCAACAATATGTGACTGAAGTGCCCTTGAGAAAGGCACCTAACCCCCAACTGCTCCCCGGGTGCCGTGGATAGGGCAAGTGTGCTCACTGCCCCCTAGTGTGTGTGTGTGTGTGTGCATTCACTAGTGTGTACTGGTGTTTCACTGCATGGATGGGTTGAATGTGGAGGTGAAATGTCCCCACTGTGGGACTAACAGATGGGAACTTAGGTAGTCATCCTGACACTGCAGTCTAATGAAAATGTTTCAACAAAATATCTAATCCAAATATCTGTATCTTCCTCCTTGCATGTAGGTAAATGTGCTGCATCACATTTGACTATGACCTCCTCCACTGAAACTCCTTCTGACTCACATTAAATAAAGTATGAAGTATATGGCTAAAGGAGATGGCCAAATATTTCAGCAGTCTCATTAAAATTTTTTGAGAGCATATATGAAATGATGAAAAGATGATGAGTCTGTGGGAGAGATATGCCAGAAAAGGCTCCACAGTCAGCAAGGGTCATTTACACAGAGTAGCCTCAGGCTCCTGATGGCCCACCGGTGACCTTATCAAAAGCCTACATCAGCACTCTACAACATTACACCACTTTGATAACTTTGACTTTGGCTTAGGCCATTACAAGCCACTTCCTACGATATAAAATGCTGCTAATATAATAAGCCCACAAGAGATTTGCGAGAAGCAGGCACAAGCAACACATGCAAAGTACTGTGCAAAAAGTATACCTGAGAAAGTTCTATTAAAAGCTATCTATCTGGGCAGTAAGCCCTTATTTGCTCAGAACAAAAAAAACATACACTACAATAAATACAAATAAACACAAACCACTGCAATGCGGGGCTGATTATTCAGTCACTATTATTTTAGGTAACACAATATTTTAAGGAACACCTACTGGGCCTTGTTACTGGATACCGAAGGTCTTTTTTGTTCAATAAAGCCCAAATCAGACACATCAATATAGGACATAACACCATGCATTAAAGGGTCCATGTCATAAAAACATAATTTTTCCCTTAATTCAGAGTTTGATGTGGTATATAAACAGAAACAAAGGTTCAAAATGTATAATTTATTCTGTCTATATACATATATGCTGTTTTGGGTACATTGGGCCTCATTTACCAATCATTCTAGGCTGGAAAATGGTAATATAAAAATAAATGATGACTGTTTTGATACAACAAACCACAGAAACATTATAACGGGACCTCAGGAAAATGTAATAGATAATAATGATAATAGTTAGGTCATTTAGAACCATTGGACAACTGTGCTTACACAATGTGAGGAATTAGACCTCTACATTTAACCCATCTGTGCAGTGAAACACCCACATACATCCACACTAGTGAACACACACACTAGGGTGCAGTGAGCACACCGCCCAGAGTGGTGGACAGCCCTATCCAGGGAGCAGCTGAGGGTTAGGTGCCTTGCTCAAGGGCACTTCAGTCATGTCCCGTCAGCACAGGGGATTGAACCACCGACCTTCCGGTCACAAGTCTGGTGCCCTAATGAGTTTTAAGAACAAACCTCCCATGACAAAATCACAGTAACACATGGCCTCCCGTGGCTTATTGCTTTAATAAACACCTTGCTAACTTATTAGTTTAGTCTGAAATTGGCAACATTTTGTTCCTACAAAGGTTCTAGGTGTGTTAAGTGACTTCTGGAGTTTACATTACATTACATTACATTTAGCAGATGCTTTTATCCAAAGCGACTTACAAATAATGAAGTACATAGAACAAACATAGTCAGGCCTTAAAGGAGGCCAAAGGGTAATAGCGGGGTAGAGAAGGGAAGGAGGGCAAGAAGGAGATGAGGTTGGTAGTGGTTAGATTGCAAGAGGCGATTAGAGTAAGTGCTCCCTGAAGAGCTCCGTCTTCAGGAGTTTCTTAAAAATAGCGAGGGACGCCCCTGCTCTGACAGTGGAAGGTAGCTTGTTCCACCATTGGGGAATCAAGTATGAGAACAGTCTCGATTGCTTTGTGTGACTGTTTGGCAAAGCTAAGCGACGTTCATTGGAGGATCGCCACGGCCAGGCGGTGCTGTAAGCCTTTAGGAGCGAGTGCAGGTAGGAAGGAGCCTGCTCTGTTAACACCTTGTAGGCAATCGTAAGAGTTTTAAATTTGATACGAGCAGCAACCGGTAACCAGTGGAGCTCAATGAGCAGTGGGGTGACATGCGCCCGTTTTGGTTGGTTAAAGACCAGACGCGCTGCAGCGTTCTGAACCATCTTCAGTGGTTTTACAACACAGGCTGGGAGGCCCGTCAGTATGGCATTGCAGTAGTTGAGGCGTGAGATGACCACTGCTTGTACCAAGAGTTGGGCGGCTCGTTGTGTTAGAAACGGCCGTATCTGTCTGATGTCGTACAGCGCAAAGCGGCAGGACCGAGCCACCGAGGCAACATGGTGCGTAAAGGAGAGTTGGTCATCTACCATAACCCCCAGGTTCCTAGCAACCTTCGTCGGGGAGAGTGAGAGTGAGTCGATGGTTATGGTGAAGTTGTGTTGAATGAATGAGTTTACTGAATTAAAGCTAGTAAGGGTTTAGTGAGTGTTCAGCAAGTCAATTTGCAGTCTGTATTCTAATGTAAAGTAATGCAAGGTAGCCAAAAACATAGTTTTAATCCCTTTTAATTATCTTTTTTTTTCGCAGTGAAAAAATTACTAGGTATTATGTTGCACACAGACTGTTTGAAAACTTATTTAGGACTTTTTAGCCTTAGTGATGAATAAAAATCTTCTTTAGAATATGGAACAGATGTTGAAATATTAGTCTATTAGCTATTAAATCTATTAGGACTAATGGAATACATCAAAGAAGACACTCAATGCTACCTAAAAACCTATAGGAATTAAATGCTGCTAAGGTGTGTAAGGTGTGAATTTAGATAATTAATCTATGCTCAATATTGTGCATAATTTGCAGTGTGATAATAAAACAATAATTAGTGATTTTCACATAACAACTCTCCAATTATGCACTTATACCAGCCGTAAGGAATAAGGCTGAATGAATATTGAACAAATCATTTAAAATGTCTAAAGAACATGATCTTAAAGGGGAATTTCAAAACGTTTAAAAATTTCAGTATAATTCTGTTTCTGAGATGTAAAAAACAGTGATTCCAAGTAGTGTGATGTGAAATAGATCACTGTAGAGGAACTTTACGACTCTCGGTTGATAGGAACCAGGGTCCCATTGTCTAGAATGCAAACATAGCCATTTCATTTACTATCCAAAGCCAACAGTGAGCCTACACATGTCTAGTGAGTTTTTGTATGCTATATATATGCCTTACAACACCTTACATGTACCTCTCCACCAAAAACTGGTCTAAAAACTTTGTTTTAGACCAAAAGCTTACTTTAAAATAATGTCTCAGGCATCAGGCAACATCTTTGTAACCATTTCATGTAAAGGAGTAGCTTTAAAAAACATTAAATGCGTCAGTTATCTGGCTCCTATCACCTCCACTATGAACAATTCTGACTCTGTAAATTTCTCTAGAATGGAACGTTTCACACTGAATCACCCCAAATTACTGTGTTTCTATCGTAATCATTTAATAATGTACAACATTTGCCATTTAATAAATCTCTGACATGTATTTCATATATAATATAATATTATCATTTAAATCAGGTGGTGGAGCTTAACATATCCATGCAATGACTGAAGAAGAGCCCAATATGTGTTCTTCTATCCACCTCCCAAGTCCTCAAAACTGCGTTTTATTTTTGGTCTCAATTCTGTTGTCTGTTTACAAGCAAAAACCCACTTCCTCACTGCAAAGAATACGTCTGCATTTTCTTTATCAGCTGCACATGTAGCGTATGGCTGATTACCATAGACAGTCATTTTGACATGTTTCCCTGTGAGAAGAAAAGCCTTTGAAGCGCCTGCCCATTGGCTTTTATTATAAGTGAGTTGACAGGTTTTCTGTTCTTTTCTGAGTGAGTAGAAACACGTCAAAATTACTGAGGTAGAGGACAGAGCGGGTGCAGAACAGACATGATGGACAGAGATTAGGATGCCAAATGTCACCGTAGAGGAGTACAGGGCACAACCTGATGGGAGGTAAAATGTAACGTTTTTATGTATGTTATGTAACACAAAACAGAACATGGATTTTTTTTTGTGCGAGGTTCAAGTAGACTGACTGTACTTACAGGCACTTTCTCATATCACCAGAGCAGCCTTAATCAGAAGTGTTTTTGAGTCACTGAGTTGTGTATAAGCCACAGAATTCATAGCTATATTATTTTAATCATCATTATGAAATATATAAATAACTCACAGTGGGGGCCATACACACTAAACTACAGCCTCCATGCAGTGAGGTTAGTTTCAGCATGGTGTGCCACCAAGGTAAACAGTGAGAGCAATCCATATCATCCCGTGTAATTTTAAGTCAATATTTATTATTTTATTAATCAAAAATGCAGTACAGATGTAATTTAAAAGAAAATAAATAAAACTTTTATTGTGCTGATATTTGCTGTTCTGCTTTAGGGTTAAAACAGCTTTGCCTCGCTTTATATAAACTTTTAAAAAGGATTCTTTAAGGGTTCTTTAGTAAAGAACATGGTTTCATAGAGAACCATGAACACTCAAAGAACCCTCTGCATGATTAAGTATTTTTTGTATTGTGAAAGTGTTCTTCAGATTGATGGAAAATGGGCTGTAGATGGTTCTATATAGAACATTTTTGAAAAGGGTTCTATGTAGCACAAAACTGGATTCTTCTGTTGTTAGAAGCTTGACATCATAATGATACAAGAACCATTTCTGGGGTTATATAGAACTCTTTTAAAAAAGGTTCTATATAGAACAATCTACAGCCCATCCATCTCCATCAATATAAAGAACACCAGACACCAGACAACCTCTAACCTAGCCACAGCCCATTCTCCATCAATCTAAAGAATTCCTTCATGAAGCAAAGAACCCTTTAATCATACAAAGGGTTCTTTGAGTGTTCATGGTTCTATATGAACCATTTTCTTCACTAAATGTAAAGAAATAGAACCATCTTTTTAAGTGTGTCTATAAAGCTAAGGAAAGCTGTATGACCCCAGAAGTGTATCTTTACGATAGGTTGGAAAGACTGTAGAGATTTCCATCAATACCTGACTTTTTAAAAACTAGCCCCCATCTGTTAAAACTGTAAAGGTGCCCGAATTAAAATTTATTTTATATTTTTATTTAAATGTTTTAAAGGCTCATCTCAGTCTATTACAATGAACTTTCAGCTGATTTGGTCACAACTTGGTAAGTGCTTGAAAGAAAGGTTTGCTTCTTTAATTAGTGTATTTTACTTGAATAAAAAAGCATACTGTGTTAGAAGCCCCACTCTCAAACTTCCTTTAACAGTTTTCTTGTGATGGCAAATTTGAATAAATATTCTCTTAATCAATGATAATAATCAATAGTTTACATATTGACTGAAATGAGAATACTGATTTCTCTTACAAAGAGGTGGTATAGCAAAAAGAATAGGCCATATGTTGTGTGCATGAAAATTCTAGCTGTAGCGACCTCCTGAACTCACATGGAAAGTAGTGTAAGGTGACCTTGTAAGGACGGTACAGTCTGGTACGAGCGGGACCAGACCTTTTTATTTTTCGCTTTTTCTTTAAAGATATCATTACATTTGGTTTTATGGGTAGCCAAAAGGTGATACTTTTGAGTATAATAGGGAGTAATATGGTGTGGAAACATGCTAAGAGGGAGGGGTGATTGTCCAGAGGAAGGTATATAAAGGGATGTGCTGAACCTGTCCGGAGACCACTTGCCACTTGATGCTTTAAATTTCTTTAAAGCGAAGAAATTTTCCTCCTTTCCACAAGAGCTAAGCATCTGAAGTCGTTTTGGTTTATTTTGATTCTTTCTGAAAACTTAGAATTAAGACTGTTAACAGGGTAAGTGTATAGTCAGTAGTAGAGATTCAACTACACATCCAGGCCCTGAGCTGTAGGGCCAGCTCTGGGTAATTACACTTGACTGGCTGGAAGACTTTTGTCCACTGCTGTATTTGTAATGAATTTGTTTCTGAGTGAATACAGGAAAGGGTCAGACTGGGCGAAAAGTAAAGCAACCCATATTTACAGCTGGGTCATATTACTTTTCAATCCAATCTGAATGTGTCAATTAAACCATGTCAGGCTTGACCTGCTGTTACAACATTTGCCTGCACTGCAGTTCAAACACCTTGGACAGTTAGCTTCCAAACTACATTTAAAAATGGCAGGTCTTATTATTCCTGCACCCACATGGTAGAGCCTCGCTCTCTCTCTCTCTCTCTCTCTCTCTCTCTCTCTCTCTAATGAGAACTTGACCCCAGGTCTGGTGCACTTCTCTCTCTCACTACAGCCTTTGCCGGTAGCTCTCATATAGACTTTTCTCCTAATGAGTTTGGAATGCACCCAGGCTCAAGTCTCTTTCATCCTTATAGCGGGGCAAAGGGGCGGCTATTGAAGCAAAACCACCGCACACAAACACGCACACACCGCACACCCACTCCTCCACACACACCTCCCCCTTCCGCCTTACCTGATCCAATTCTTTCTTCTGCCGCATTCTCTCAGCGTCAGCATCCGCTATGATCTTCAACAGCTTGCGTTCCTCCACCTCCTGATTGTCAATGAACTGCTTGGTCTCCTGGGCCTGCTGCTTCATCTTCTGAAGCTCGGCCTACAAGAAGGAGCAGAGGGACAGTGCCATTTAACAAGAGCTGTACGGGATCCCCCAACCCCCCCCCAGAAAAATGAAAAACTAAACCTTTAAAAAGCATTTTTGCTCTCTCTCTCTCTCTCTCTCTCTCTATCTCTCTCTCTCTCTCTCTCTCTCTCTCTCTCTCTCTCTCTCTGGCTCCTTTCAGTTACTCTTTATCTTTGCTTTATAGCATGCCAAAGGCAATTGAAGCAGGCCTGACATCCCTGGCAGCTGAGAGTATAGCAAAATAAACAATAAAAAAGAGAAAGGGATCAAAGAAGAAGTAAGTGTTCTGGGCATTGTTTGATACTGGCTTCTATCCATACACAATCTGTACCCAATCTGCCCTATAGAGAAAGAACAGGGAGACAAATGAATAGAGGTAGAGAGAGGTAGAAAAAGACAATGAGAGAAAGAGAGATAAAAGACTGAACAAGGCAGACAGAGAGAAAGAAAATGTGATAAAGAGAGACAAGTAGAGGGCAAGAGAAAGAGAAAGCAAGATGAAAAAACAGACAATGATCAAGAGAGAGAGAGAAAGAGAGAAGTAGATGAAAAACAGAAAATGAGAGAAAGAGAGGTGAAAGAATAAGAAAGAGAGAGAGAGAAGAATAGGTTTAGGAGAGGATGGGAAGAGATAAGGAGAGAGAAAGACAAAGAAAAAGAAGACAATGAGAGTGAGAGACAGGTGAAAGAATGAAGGACAGATAGAGAGAGGGATGGATAGAAAGAGAGAGGGGAGTGGTGAGAGAGAGGAAGAAAGAAAAAACAAAAAGAAAGACATTAAGAGAGAAACAAAGAGGTAAAAGAAAGGAAGATGAAATGAAAGAAGAGAAAGAAAGATGAAGTGACAGAGCGAAAGAGAAAGAAATCAACAAAGAAGGAGAGGAAAAGAGGAAAAGGAGAGAGCACGAGAGAAGGAGAAAGATGGTGAGAGAAAATTTGTGAGAAAGAGAAAGGAAGAAAAAAGAGAAAATGAGAGTGAGAGACAAAGCATGTGTCAGTGGGCAGGCCTCAGTGCTGGGAGGCCGCAGTGGAGCAGCTGAAAGGCTGAAGGCGCTGATCAGTAGCCCGGTCAGGTGCTCTCCATCTGGCCCTGCTCCCGGTGCACCCCGCCACCACACCCGTGTTAACATTTCAGCCAAATCGAGTGTGAACACAAAGCCACCTTGTGCGACACGCTGCCGACAACGTCCGCACCAGCTCCTCTCTCCTCAGCAGCTCCACTCTCACCACCTCTGCAAGGACAAACCCCCAACCAGCCCACCACACCAGACACCAGACAACCTCTAACCTAGCCATGTTCACACCAAGCCCTCAGAACATGAAGCCGGGCCATTCGGAACAGTGGGCTCACTGTCACTGTGCCCTTTATCAGACTGTGTTTTGTAACGTTTTTTGATATTTCTTGACATGAAAGCACACAAAAAAGAGTGTACGTTCAATATAAATGTTATCAGTTAATAAAATAATGTAGCTGCCGAAAATGAATATCTCAAATAGTAATTTTACAGGAGAGGGCAAAAATGCTCTTTACTCTTAGCGTCAGTTAAAATAAAAATTATGAAATTTTCACACAAGGTAATGGACAGTTGAGGAGTGTACATGAGTGTACACAAAAATAATCAGAAAAAATGTCGATTTTATTTGTTTTGACAATGACAGTAACATACTATGCAATTAAATATGTAATCATTGCATGATGAAAAATGGGGGATGCACAAAACACTGCAACAATGCTAGAGGGCGTCCACGAGTAAGTTCTCAGTGAATGGGGTGAATGGAGCTAAAGGTCTAAAACCAAAAAATTAAACACGTTTATTATTTATTATTTATTTATGAACACCATTTAGGCCAGAACGTCCTTTAATTTCAGGACCTGGAAAACAGAAGGATGTATTTCACTAAAAGCTTACCAGTAACTTTCTGTCTTATACAGCAATAAGGGCTGTATACTGAGTGCTGATTGCCTGGTGAGCTGGTCAGTTCATGGGTTGAGTTTGCATTCATTAATACCATGAATATAAGGCACTGCTAGAAAGTCCCACAACTGGAGGTAGGGTTAGCAATATATAACAGCAGATTCTCTGTTATGGTTTTGATATTTCCTGGCAGAAATTTTAATTAATGCTATTAACTAGCAGACGTGGAGCTACTTGCAAAAGCAATGGACTATTTGTTTGTCATGACTTTGATCCACGAGAGACCACAATCACTAGCACCTCCTCGGGTTATAACTCCCTCTGAACCTCACCTTATTTTGTTCTGACTGGTCGGCCCAGGAAAGAACCTAATGACATGCGTAACTTGGCCACTTTGGTGTTTCTCTTGATCTGCAGGGCATGTAAAGTGCGACATGTCCAGCAAACAGAAACAGCAAGTGAAACATGTCCTCTTGAAAGTAATTGAAAATGACTGTGTCACTCTGCAAAAAAACTGCTAATGCACATATGTGGATCCACCCTGCAGTTTCTCACTCTAATAAACACACATTTTGCATATTATTTTGATAGTAGTTCATGACGAATATGTACATAATGTTCTGTTAAGATTGAACAACTGAGTAATGAGTCTGCAAAAGTGTCTGTCTGAGTCATGTATATTTTGAACTGTAACTCTGTGATATATCATCAAGTGATTCAAGGCCTCTGATTCAGCACAAACTCAGCATTTATCAGTTATGCCAGTTATTGAACACAAATATGCAGTAAAATAGATAAGAGTAGTGGGCAAAAGAATAACACCCTGTGCTTTGACTGTATCTGCCAGACAGCATCTTTAATCCTGTGACTGGCTGCCAAGTGTTGACAAGGAAAAACATATGGGGGAAAAAAATGGACTGTCGATCTGTATCAGCTGTGATCTAGTGGGCAGACAGAACAGAGGACTCTGCAGATGTAGTGCAGATTGGGCCTGGATTCCAGACAGGAGTATGAGAAGCATGAAGCGTGTTAAGATCCCAAATATGTATGAAGATATTCAGGTTCAATCCTTAGAAGTCTAGAGCTATTGTGTCATTTTGGTCTAAAATATACTCTTAAAACAGGGTTCTTCAAGGGTTCTTTAGCAAAGACAGTGGATCTATATAGAACCGTGAACATGCAAAAACTGCATCATCAAATGGTTCTTCAGATGAAAAATGTGCTGTAAATGGCTCTTAAGAATACTTTTTTAAAAAGGGTTCTGCTATTGTTGCTATGTCAAGCTTGTAACAATAGAAGAACCTTTTTGGATGCAATATAGAACTCCTTTCAAAAAAGTTCTACGACACATCCTCCATCAATCTTGAAGAACCCTTTGACGATGCAAAGAACCCTTTAATCATTTAAATCATGGGTCTACATGGAATCAGTCCTTTTACTAACGAACCTTTGAAGAACCATCTTTCTAAGAGTATATTCAAATTTCAATACACTGTCAAATAACATTAAATAACTAGTTACCTGTGGTGTATACAGAAGTCCAAAGAGGCCATGAGGTAGCTACAATTTTCTGGATTGTTATCTTGAGATAACAATCCAGAAAATTATAGCCACAGCTCATGGTCTCTTCGGTCTTTTGTAGGTGTAACTACTGAGAACTAAATAAAATTGACATAACCACGACATGAACATGTCATGACTGATTACTGTCATCACACTCATTGGGCTCCAAAAGCCCAAGACCACTAAAGAAAATGCTTCTACTGCTAGCATAATAAAAACATTTTTATCACAAATCATGTTAGCAGCATAACAATGTGAGTGAAAAGTGAGATTTTTGAAATATTTATATGAATTTAAGAATTTCTTTTTATTCAGTATTTCCCTTTTTTGCTTTATTGACAACCTGCACTCGAGCTGGCATGGACTTCACAATTCTGTGCAATGATGAGATCAAATCAACCTGAGAGTCATCTGAACACGAGCTTCACTAGAAAAGAGATACGACAAAAGAAATCTGACCTTTTAGCTCATCTTGCTCAGTTTCACAAATTGGCTTAAATTTGAACAGTGATGTAGAAATAGTGCATAATCTTTCTTCTTCATTTCACTTCTCATAACTTTTCTTTGTTTCCTGTTTTTCAAACTACAACTTCTGTTGCTTATTTCCAGGTTTACAATGAGATATTTCCTAGGTTTTCAATGTGGTCTCAGACTTCTGGACCTCACAGTATCTCCTAATGTGTGACTTTACAACATCTAACTAGCATACTCAGCAAAAATGGCAGTGTTTGTAACACCTACACGACACCTACGTACAGTTACATTTGTATGCAAAAGTATAAACACTCCCTGGTCAAATTATGTGTTGTTCACTTTCTAAGTGACAATAAGTTACCACATTGTCTGTACACAACTTAAATAGGGTATAACTGCATCACCTGTTTAAGAAGTTTTTATTGAGCAGTGGCTTTGTTTACATGCAAAGATTTTTGCAAATCTGATTGAATACATTCCAATTATAGATTAAGACTGAGGTGTTCATATGCTCACTCTACTCAACAGTCTGATGAAAATCTCCATTTACATGCTCACTACAAGCAATCTGATCCAAAAATGCATGCATGCATAGAGTACCACTTACATTACCAAGACAATGAGCATCACGTGAGTCCAGCCACAGTGAGATGATCAGCAGTGAGCAGTGCTTATGTTTTTAATCCCTTTAAAATTATGACTCAGGAAAACGTACTTTACATATGCTTATAAAACCGTGTGGGTGGAGATCATGTTCAGAGACACATAAGCTGGACGCCCGTCCCAGCACTGTCTTTTAAAGCTCATAGCATAAACTTTGTCTCCTCTGCATACTAGTTTCAGCTCTTACCATGTCGGACGTTCAAAACTTTTGCTAATTCTAAACATGTGCAGAATGTACTGAAACATTCCGATTGGGAATGTAATCAGATACAGGCATTTACATGGCTATTATTCTTATGTTTAACAGATTATTTACAGGATTACCCACCTCGCTCTCTTGGATAGAAACTGTACTCAGAATGGCCTCAATTCTAGTCTATTTAGTCTATTTAGATTTAGATGCATGGACATATTCTATTCTGATTGAGCTATTAGTTAAGATTATTAAAGGATTATTAGGCTGCATGCAAACATGCCTAATGTTCCTAGTCTTAAACTGCTCGCATCCCAACCTTTTCATGAAGCAGGCATCAACAAGACAAGTTCAATAAGACAAGACAATACATACCTTGTCTTTGTACTACTTTAAAAACTTCTGTTTTCTGTTTTTATTTGCATTTTATCTACTTTTTGGAATTGGCTTTGGTGAAATTACATTGTGCTATTGCTATCACCAACAACAGCTGTGACTTCTTCTAGAGTTAAAGACAACATGTCCTGAATGCCTCAGTGATGGCACATTGGGTTTTACAGGGTTAATACCCCTGACAAATCAACTCTAAAATACCACATGCAGACTACCACCATCACACCGAGTTATACAGCATTATGTCCCCAACCTCTCTGGTTCCATTCTCCTTCATCCAAGGCTGAACCTTTGGCGACAGTGGATGAAGCATGTAATAAGATTTCAGAAGGATCGATGCCTCTCCCCACACTTTGCATAGCAATCAGCCGAACCTGACCCGGGTCGAGGGCAGCTCCTCTCCTATTATACATCTTCATGTTCTCTGCTGATTGGAATAGGTAGTCCATTCATTAGAATGCTAATGAATTCTTATAAAGTGACCTAATTGTTTCGGAGGCTAACTAGCCAGCACGGTAAGGGAGGTCGTGCCCCGGGCAGGTCTGACGATTGTGAAGCCTTCAGTGGGCACGGAGAGTTTCCACAGCCAAGGCTGGAGTTAATAAAAAGGAGAAAAAGAACAACAGCAGAGTGTTTGCACTGCTGCAGGGGGCTTTGAACAAGTAAACACTGATCGGCATCTACAAAGGCTTGCTGTACAACAGGCTGATGTCTTTTTGAGGAGGTCAGAGCAGCGCTTGATTCACTGATACACCAATAACTGTGGGGTGTCAGTCATTACAAACCACAGAGTGGGTTGAGCAGCAGCTTAACAACAACTTTATCACATACTGCCTGACAGCTTTGTTTACATTTAGTAACCAAGCTAGGTTTGCAGGTGTTTTACAAGCCACATCTACAACTTACAGTATCAAAAGTGTTCAGATACACCAATCATTTTCACTGTTCCTCATTTTAGAATAATTTAAAAGAAACTCTGAAATAATACATATAGAATTCAGTATAAACAATTTTCAAGCCATGTTCAGTATTTACTGATCTTGTATTTACACTCATTGTCCATTTCATCAGCTCCTCTTACCATACAGCACTTTATAGTTCTACAATTACAGACTGTAGCCAATCTGTTTCCCTGCATGCTTTGTTAGCCCCTTTTTGTTATTAATATGTTGCATGAAGTAGATTTAAAATGTTACTTCCATTATGTCACGATTGGCCCCTCCCAGTCCTGTCCATGTGTTTGTGTTGTTTTGATCTTCCATGTGCATTTGTTTTGGTTTCCTAGTCCTGCCCCCTTGTTTGTTGAATCTGCCCCTGATGGTTTTCATCTGTCCCTTGTTATCCCTGTTTTTAAGCCCTGTGTTTGCCCCTTGTCTTGGCTGGTCTTTGTTTGTTATCTGCTGTGTTGGTTGTTCTGTTTTTTCTGTTGCATTCTGGTGTCTGTCATGTCTACCCTCCGATCTCTCTGTTTTGGCTAATTGAGCTTGGACTGTTACAACAATGACCCTGGATTTGCCCTTAATAAATCTCGCTTATCTCAGCACGTGTATCCGCCTCCTCGCTCCCTGTTACACATTAAGCAAAACCTAACCTTACTCAACCTTACCCAAAACTAATCCTAACCAAAATCCTAATCCTAACTTTAACATTAAGTTCAAACCAAAACCTAATCCTAACTTCCACTCTGACCCTAATCCTAACCCTAACCTTATCCTCAACTCAAAATCTAATCCTAATCCTAACCTAATCCTAACCTTCACCCTGACAACTAATCCGCCCCTTAATTAACTTTAATCTCAACCCAAAACCTAATCCTAGCCCTCACCCTGGCCTTAATCCTAACCCTAACCTCAACCTCACCCAAAACCATATCCAGTTAATCTGCAGTTACAGAATGAGGTGAGCAGAGTGTGTATAATAGCTTGATGAGGATGGTCTGTTAGACATGTTATGTGTTCAGTGACCTCTCAGATTAACATCTACAGATATGAATTAGGACACTCCAAATAAAGTGAAAACCACTGAACTCAGCAGATTATAAACCAATTTTATTTTTGCAGTTTACTAAAAGTCCTGATACTTATTTTATTTAAAAAGGACCCCACACAAAAAAGTGTCATAATCTTGACGCAGTGAGGAGTTAAATTTTCCAAACTATTCACCAAAGGTTATTTGGATGTTTTATTCAATATTTCAAGAACTCAAAATGAGAGCAAGAGGTCCTAAAACAGTATTATACTGTAGTTATCTATTTATATATGTTATACTGTAATTATCTATTTACATTCATTTTAATGTTAGGTTTATATATATTACATTGAAAATAAATTGAACACTTGGAAAAAAAAACGTTAGCATGATTAAAGGGTTCTTCTATTGTCTTGACATTGTAACAATAGAACCCTTTTCAGTGGTATAGAGAACCCCTTTCGAAAAGGTTCTACATAGAACCGTCTACAGCTTGTTCTCCATCAATGTGAAGAACCCTTTCACAATGGAAAAAACCCTATCATGCACAGGGTTCATTGAGTGTTCATGATTCCATACAGAAGCATTTTCTTTACTACAGAACCCTTGAAGAGCCATGGACAATGCCGCCTGTACTTGGTTTTAATGGAACTGTGGAGAACTGCGATTACTTTGCAGGTTGGACGCTCTCTGATTACATAACCATTTCAAAAGCAGACACCCCTTTCTTCTCTCACACCCGTGCTCTCCTGCTGATATCAAAGTGAGATGGATACAGATTGGAACAGAGGAAAAAAATAATGATGGATTGAGCCTTGTTGAAGTCGTATGTGCACTACATGCCCCGGTTGTACACATGAAAGCTGTACATGAATAAGATATGGCATGCATTATCACCTAACAAAACTCGCTCTGCCGTGCCAACAGCATTGTAATGCTTCTGCTTTTTTTTCTCATTCTGTTCTCACATACAGTGGGGATCAAAAGTTTGGGACATTGAAAATTTGGGACTTTTGGGACTTTGGGACTTTTCCAATTAAATTTGGAAATAAGCAACAGAACATTTGCGAATTTTGAAAATTTGACAAGGAAAATAAAGAAGAAATATTCAAAAATGTACACTATTTCTAGATCACTATGTTAATGTATGCAAATTTGTAACTGGCCATGTTGAGTCCTTTGTAAAAAGTGAGTCCAAAATCATTTTTCATTTCACTTCCATTGATGTTTAATGTTGAGGTGACTTTCAGAAAAATTCGATGTACTCATCAGAGACTTTTGCACAAACGTCTGAAGTACATGCCAGCTCAAGTGTGCATTATCATTAAAGCAATAGATGCGCCAACCAAATACTCAGAAAATCTGAAATTCATTTTAACTTTCTACTTTTACATTAGGATTCTACTTTTCATTCAAACTGTTATGCTGACAGTAGAATTAGTAATGAAAATCTTTCTAGTAAATCAGAAAGGAATGCAACATAGGAGCATTTTCACTAGTGGTCTCAGACTTTTGCACCCCACTGTATGTCCGTATTCAAGCTTGGCAAATTCACAAAAAAAGAAGACAAGTCTGTAGAGACTGTTTCTCAGATGCCGAACAACGCCCTCCTCCCCATCACAAAGGTAACACATATAAGGACAGACCATATGTAGTGTTCAGAGGAAGGCCGGAGGTGCTCTCCACTAGAGATGAAGTTGCTTAAAAATGGTTAAAATTAGCACGATCGCAAAGAATATGTTAAGAATTCAGTTTCGTGATTACAGATGTACAAATGAAGCCAAAGTCTGAATGCCCTCAGTCAAATTACACGCTTTATTGATTTCCTAAGTGAAATTAAGATACACATCCTGTACATGGAACAAAAAAACATTTTTCTGCTAATTTTACTCCACAATGCATATGGGGAAAAAGCAAAAACTATAAAATGTGCCACAACTTTTGCACAGATCACATTTCACATTTTTTAATATTTTTCATTCTGAGTACTAAAATGCTCATTGGCAAAATTACCCATTAAAACAATATTTACTTTTTACAATTAACCAAAGTTTTAATCTGTCCTTTACTGCAGTTCAAAAAACACTACAAATATATGGACAACTCTTCTAATTATGCAGTGTTTCAGCCACACTCGCTGCTTATAGGTGCATAAAAGCACATACCTCTATACACAAACACTGACAGTAGAATGAGTCATGAAGAGTTCAGTGACTTTAAGCATGACACTGTCATAGGATGCCACCTCTGCCATAAGTCAGTTTTTGAAATTTCTGTCCTGTTAGATCTGACGAAGTCAACTGTAAGTGATATTATTGTGTCAGTGTCTAGGAGCAACAGCTCAGCCATGAAGCAACAGACCACACAAACTTACAGAGCGAGGATACTGAGTGCTGAAATATGCATAAAAATCGCAGATCCTTCCTTGCATTCCCCACTACAGACTTGCAAACTGCCTCTGGAGGCAACATCAGCACAAGAACTGTACATTGGTAGCTTCATGATTGTTTTTTTATGGCCAAGCAGAAGCACACAAGCCTAAGATCACTGTACGCAATGCCACATGTCAGCAAGAGTGTTCTCTGCAGTGATGAATCACACTTCACCATCTGGTAGTGTGATAGATGAATCTGGGTTTGATGGATGCCAGGAAAATGCTACCTACTGGAATGCACGGTGGCAAAAGTAAGGTTTGGTAGAGGAAGGATAATGAGTCTGTGGCTATTTATCTGAGTCGGGCCGCTTAGTTCCAGTGAAGCTAAAGCATTCAGACATTTAAAAACAATTACATGCTTCCAACTTTGTAGCAATAGTTTGTGGAAGACCCTTTCCTGTTCCAGCATGACTTTGCCTCTGTGCACAAAGCAAACTCCATAAAGGCATGCTTTGACAAGTTTGATGTGGAGGAACTCAAGTTGCCTGTAAAGAGCTCTGACGTCAACCCAACTGAACACTTTTGGGATGCACTGGAACGTCGATTGTGAACCAAGCTTTCTCTTCCAACATGAGTGTCTGACCCCACAAATGCTCTTTTGACTGAATGGGCACAAAATGGCACAGACATGCTCCAAAGTCTTGTGAAAAGCCTTCCTAGTAGAATGGTCACGAAGTGGGTGGGTAGGTGGGTGGGAATAACTCATATATTCATATAGGTGTGATAGTGAGGTGTCCACATAACTTTGTGGACCATATAGTGTATACTAAGTAGGCAGCAACTGTATTAATAGGCAGGCTGTCATATGTTTGAAATGTAGCTTTAATGAGTCTCCACACTGCTGCTGGGATTCCTGGGAGTGACCACGATGACAGTAACATTGGTGTTGTCATCCTCCATCACTGCCAGAACTTATCACAAGAGAGTCATGAGGCTACATGACACCTGCATGAGATCACCATGATAATCCCATAAATGTACATAAACATTTATAAAGACTTATTTCAGTAGGTGTCATATACAAAGGCTGCCTTTGTCAACACTGATGTGAGAAAATATCACCTGACATATGTTATGTCAACTTCAAAGCTGGAAAATGCAACCATAATAACAACTGATGTCCATTGGACTAAGTGTTAATAAATGTGTATGTTGGTCTAGGTCAGTTGTCATGTACAGCTTGTGTAGGGGTCAGGTAGCCTTATGAGCACTGTTCTACAGTAAGGTGTTACCAAATTACTGTAAAAAGATAATTATAGTGTACTATTTATTATTTCATTTCATTACATCTTGTTGATCCCAAAAAACTGTAATACTGAACTCTTGAACAATAGTGTTTGTTTTTGATGCAGCATTCGTTCAGAATGGGGAAAAACGAATAAAGCCACTCTAGCATGGCAGGGAGGCATGTCGGTTGGCAGAGGTAGGGGGTCATACACTGATGATGACACATTCTGACAGGACAGGGGGAAATTAGATAACGAAAAAGGGGTCCCAAGACAGGTGGATATGACAGGCCCTTCCGCAGTAACGTAAATGAACCTAGATTTGTCACCGTTTACCGAAGGGTGATATTGACTTCCCGTCAGGGGTGTAATACCCTGACAGTCGCTAAATGCTAAGGGGGGGTATGGATAGCGAAGAGTGGAGTCGACAACTGAGCGGGATGGGAGCTGTGGAGCAGCAATTCGCCTGCTTTAATGTAGATCCCACATGAGTGTGACTCTCTGAAGGGAGATGGGCATTACTGCTGTTTGAATATTCACATTTTTCAAAAATGCCAAAGCACAGAAGGTTTAATCCCTTAAGTGGTGAGGGCCCACCAGCAGGCCCAGGTTTTATTACACACTTCTATAACCTCAGAATAGCTCAGCCAGTTTGCACTGACATCTCTGTAGTTGGACTTATATAAGTCTGGGATTTTAAGGCGTTAACATTTATTTACTGTGTCCAGCTATTAAAATAATTTATTTGTATCTGATCACTTGGGTTGATTTAGAGACCTTTTTGTTTTAAGTGTTTAACCCCTTTAATTTCCTTACCAAGAAAAAAGCAATGGATTTTGTTTTTTTGTATTTTTTATTTGTTTTGGAAAATAATAAAAACAATTGGTGTTTTTTTTTGTTTGTTTGTTTTCTTTTTGCTGTTGTTGCTGTTTTTTTTAATCCGCAATTGTAATAAATAAAAAATATTGTCTACCAGACAGTCGAGATGGCACTTTGTGGCATATATAGTGACTCAAAATGTGCTCTACCAAATGGTTGAGCAGAACATTAAAGCGATATGATTGAACACTACCACTTGATTTTAAAAAGGCCTAAAAAAGGTTATGTTACAGTTATCACGTTTGTTTTTGCAAGTACAGACCGTGTCTTTGACATGTGATGGCAGTAAAGGAAGACTGACTTAAACTCTGAACTCTGACAACTTGGGCTGGAGTTCTGGGCGGGTTTTACCTGTCACTAGAAAGCCGGACCCCTCTTGTAAGTGAAGTAGGACTGTCATAGGACTGAGGAACAGGGAAAAGATGTGGGGGGTGGGGGCTACAAGAACTTTGTCACAGGAGACAGAAGGTGATGTGAATTTAGAGGTGATTAAATTGGAAGGAGGAGGTGTTTCAGGCACGTTCATGGTCCCAAACTTTAACCAACAGTTATTCCAAAATTCCATTAAAATATTTCATACATAGATTCACTGTCGCCACCTCGGTTAACATGAGGTGTAATATTCTCTGCAATTCTACATTACGCCCTCAGGCAAAAACTTATTTTAAAATTATAATACAAGGCTCTCAAGTGGCACAGCTGTCCAGGCATTGGCGCTATCATTCCCCTGATAATGCCACAGCCATCTGTTACAGGTAGTCCAAGCATAACTGGCTCCTCCAAGCATGTTGAGCCATACAATGACGCTGCTTAAGCGGCAGTTCAAAAAGAAGCAGTTGCACTTCATGTGTCTTGGAACACTTTCTAGTCTTCAGCCACACAGCTTTAGCACTGTGTGACAGAGTGAGATGCAGCTCACAGGTGAAACTGGAAACTTCCAAACCACACATGCTGTATTCAAACACTTGATTGAGTATATGGATATTCAGATGACTTCCCTTGCCCATTCTTACTCCTAAAGGCAAGAGTTATACATAAAGCACTAGGCATGAGACAAAATATATCAAGTTTAGCAATACAAAAAAGCAATATGAAACATTATTCTGTTTGGTGTGTTGTGAAATGAAAGTACTTTACCTGCTTTACATGCAAGATAGCATAATTTTCTACCTTGGCTCTTTTGTCGGTTAGCTTTTTCATTTTAGATTTGGCCATGAAATCCCAGAATAACGACTAAAATGAAATGACAAATAGGCGTTTTCAATTTATTTTTATTTTTGTCACAAACGGCTCATTCTTATGTGAAAAATTAAATTAAGGCATTTCATTTCATTTTCAATTTTGGCAGGATATTCGCGCAGATGTTTGGAAAAAGAAATGGCAAAAAGAGGTTTGCATTTACATTTTCTTCTTTTCATTTTCATTTTCTTTTTGGCAGGATTTGCCTCCCATATAATATAGCTTTGACTTACTGTCGTATGAAATAAGTTGTATGCTCCTGGTCAAATGATATGTTTGACACATTATCTAGAGAGAACATATATGGCATTTTTCTACCAATTTAAGTGCATAATTTGAAAATAAAGTATAAAAATCTAAAACAAAAATAAAATATAAAAATACAATGTGCTGTAACTTTGGCACAAGCCTCACTTTACATTTTTATTATATATTTTTCAATGTTTTTAAACAGTACTTGTGCATTAAAATGTGCAGAAGTGTGTTCGAGTGGATGGCTTAACTCATTTTCACTTGACATGACTGGGGTGCCCAAAAAATTGCATAGTGTAACGTCCCAACTGGCCCCGTCATTGCCTTTCTATATTTCTGTTTCTGTTCCTTTCTATGTTTCTGCCTTTGCTTTCATTCCCTTGTGTGTCTTGTCATGTGCTTTTGTTGTCATTTTGGTCTGTGTCTCCTTCCTGGTCCTGCCCCCTTGTCATCTGTTCCACATGTCTGTAGCCTTGCCCTCCATGTTTCTTGTTCCCTCTCAGTGTACTTATACCCCTGTGTTTGCTCAGTCCCTTTGTCTTGCATTGTCTATGTGACCCTGTTGTTTGTTTTCACTTGTCTTGTTGTAAGGTTTTTGTTTCTAGTTTAGTTTTCCTCTCTTTAGTTCCATCATGTACTTGTCTGCTCTATGTGCCTCATGTTACTCAATTTCTGGACTCCGTTACATCTGTTTTAAATAAAAGCAACTCACACTTGTATCCAGCCTCATTGCCTCCAATGTCACATGTAGGTTCTTTATCAATGGTTCTAACACATCATAGTCTTGACAGCCCCTGTCAGCCAGGCAGAAAACAAAATGGTGAGTGAAAGTAGGCCAGAAACTGAGGATGTGACAGGATGGCACAAGCTTCTTGTCATAAATTTTGTATTGATTGAAAATAATACCCGTACTGGAATATGAATTGTATCATTGTTAGAGGAGATCACATAATGCCTAGAAAGCTCTGTTGCCCTTATGTCAGCAAGCAATTTTTTCTTTAAATAGCATCACTTAACATGGATGTGGCTGAAACTGGTATCCTCCTCCTCAGAATTTATTTCCCAGCTTTCTCCTCCAGCACTCAGCAGTCATGAACAGACCCTTCAGGCCGACCAGCCCTAATAATGCTGGACTGCTGAATTATGATTTGATGAGTAAATGGCTAAATGGCATCTCCTTACTTACTGTCTCCTCTTTAGAAGTGCAATTTTTTAGATGGCCAGCGAGTCTGTATTGAATAATGAATCTCTCACGACCCTCGGCCTCGCGGATGGCGCCTTTTTTTTCCTTTTTCAGTGAATATGTTAAAAACGGAGATGTGCATTAAGATGTGCTGAAAGGCTTCCAGCAGCTAAAAGCTCAGCCTTGCTAAAGAGCGCATGACTGTTCCAAGACAGACATGACAGCTGGAACAAGTTTGAATACAGGCTGTTACTAATGCTGTCTAACAATATGAAAAATGTTTTCATATTTATTGCAGTTATTATCACAGCCATCCATTTTCCAGTAAACTTAATAGTACGCTCAACACATTACAGCACAAGGCTGCCAGGGTCCCCACTGTGCCTGCAGTATGTTTATGCGGACCCACGCACAACCAGCTTAGCTATGTGTTTTTCCACAGTTGAAGACACAGGCCAACCTTTTTTAGTTTAGGCAAAGTGCATCTCTTTCTGTGCTGATGTAGACAGAGATGCAATGATGTTGTCATATTGGCAGGTAGAAGAGAAGAACTGTATCAGAAAGGGTAAGAGAATATGTTACATAGGGGGAGAGAGGAAGAGAGGGAGAGCGAGAGAGCGAGAGAGAGAGAAAGCAAATGAGTGAAGGAAGCAAAGAAAGAGAGAATGTGAGACAATGACACAGAGAGAGGGAATAAAAGAGAATGAAAGAGAAAAAATAAGAGAAAAACACATGTATGAGACAGCAAAAGAAAGGGGGTAGGGAGAAAGGTAGAGAGAGAGAAAGAGATCAAGTGAGGGAGAAACAGGACAGAAGAGAAAGTGAGTAAGTGAGTAAGAGATAAAGAAAGAGAACATGTATAAGAAAGAGAAAAAGGAAGAGAACAGGGTATAGAGAAATATAGAATGAATAAGAGTAAGAAAAAGAGAGAAAAGGTGAGAGAATAGAGGGAATGGGAGCAAGCTAAAGAGAAGAAAGAGAGAGAGGAAGAGAAAGAGAAAAGTGATAGAGAAAAAGTTGGAATGAATGAGAGAGAAAGGAGAGAAAGACAGCAAGGACAACAGAGAGAAAGAATGAATGAAAGAGGGAGGGAGAAGAGAGAGAGAGCAAGGAATGAAAGAGAATGGAAAAGAGAGAGAGAGAAATAGCAAAAAGAATTATAGAGATGAATGATAGAGTGAGAGAGAATGTGAGAGAAGCAGAGCGGGAGAGAGAAAGAAGGATGGAGAGAGAGGGGAATGAAAGAATGAGAGAAGAGAGAGAAAAGGACAAAAAAGAATGGTGGAGAGTGAGAATGTGCAAGAAGGACAGAGGGGGAGAGAGAGGAGGAAAATAGTGAATAAACAAACAGATGAGAGACAGAAAGTGAGGGAGGGAGGGTAGATGACAGAGAGAGAACAAGGAAGAGAGCATAAGAGGGGAAGAGAGAGTGAGACAGAGAGAAAAAGAATGAGAGTGAGAGAGAGTGAGAGAGAATGAGAGAGAATGAGAGAGTGAGAGAGAGATAGAATGAAAAAGTGAGAGACAGAAAGAGAGAAAGGAAGAGAGCAAGAGAGAGAATGACAGTGAGAGAGAGAGAGTGTGTGAGAGAGAGAATGAGAAAAAGGGAGAGAGAGTGAGAGAGAGAATGAGAGTGAGAGAGTGTGAGAGAGAATGGGAGAGTATGAGAGAGTGAGAGAATAAGAGCAAGAGTGAGAATGAGAGAGAGAGAATGAGAGAGAATGAAAGAGTATGAGAAAGTGAGAGAGAGAAAGGGCGAGAGAATGAGAGAGTGAGAGAGAGAGAGAGAGAGAGAGAGAGAGAGAGAGAGAGAGAGAGAGAGAGAATGAGAGAGAGAGAGAGAGAGAGAGAGAGAGAGAGAGAGAGAGAGAGAGAGAGAAAATGAGAGAGAGTGAGAGAGAATGAGAGTGAGAAAATGAGAGAATGAGAAAAAGGGAGAGAGAATGTGAGAGAGAGAGAATGAGAGAGTGAGAATGAGAGAGTGAGAAAGAGGAGAGAGTGAGAGTGAGAGAGAGAGAGAATGAGAATATGGGAGTGAGAGAGAGAATAAGAGTGAGAGATAGAATAAGAAAGAGTGAGAATGAGAGAGTGAGAGAGAGAGAATAAAAGCAAGAGCGAGAATGAGAGAGAGTGAGAATGAGAGAACGAGAGAGAGAATGACAGTAGGAGAGAGTGAGAGAGAGAAAGGGTGAGAGAGTGAGAGAGAGTGAGCGAGACAGAATGAGAAAGAGAGAGAGAGAATGAGAGTGAGAGAGAGAGAAAGGGTGAGAGAATGAGAGAGACAGAATGAGAGAGTGAGAAAGAGAATGAGAGTGAGAGAGAATAAGAGCGAGAGAAAGAATGAGAGAGAGTGAGAATGAGAGAGTGAGAGAGAAAGGGTGAGAGAATGAGAGAGACAGAATGAGAGAGTGAGAGAGAGAATGGGTGAGAGAATGAGAGAGACAGAATGAGAGAGTGAGAATGAGAGAGTGAGAGAGAGAAGAATGAGAGTGAGAGGGAGAATCAGAGAGTATGAGAGAGTGAGAGAGAGAATAAGAGTGAGAGAGAGAGTGAGAGAGAGAATGTGAGAGTATAAGAGAGTGAGAGAGAGAAAGAGCGAGAGAATGAGAGAAAGTGAGAATGAATGAGAGAGTGAGAATGAGAGTGAAAGAGAGAAGAATAAGAGTGAGAATGAGAGAGAGAGAGAGAATG